>NC_072734.1:189704596-189837380 GCF_026930045.1 Uloborus diversus
TTGAAGTGAAAGGAAAAAATATCGAATCTTGTTCTTGTTTGTTTACGCCAGACTAAAGGTTGGATTTGTGTTATCTGTCTCTCCGAAATTGTTCATATTCTTTCGAATCAATTGCTTTTTATGTGTTTTTAGTGCTTCAATTTATGTTTCATTAAAATGTTTGCCTTTCGTAGTAACGATCATCTGTACTGAGTTCGTAATTTTCAATATCTTATCATTTTTGAAACACTTGTTCTCCAGTGCACTACAAGTATTTGAAGAGAATAAAACAGTTTACAGTCAATCTCCAAATGACTTCAGAACTTTTAATGAATCATGAGTTTATTCTTTTCGCTACAACTTGGTTTTAGCGGTTATAGCTACTAATCGTGTATCTCAAGATACCTATTATTCGTAGAAATTAGGAATCCGACAGGGAACTACTTCGGTTGAATTATCATTGCCTGGAACATTCCGTAGAAAAACTGCTTTGCTTCAATGACAACGCAAATTTTGCTCCTTTCTGACTTTTGCTTTTTAGTAGTAGAGCTATTGGTGTTTTGAGGTTTTTTTTTTAATGCTCGGCTAATTAATTTATATTTTAACATGATGTGGAGTGTCGAAACTAAGTAATTCATTTTGGAAAAATGCTTCATAATGATAAGAATTGATCAACTTTCTAGATGCAAATACTTAGGTTTTTTAGTAGTAAAAGTCTTTAGCACCTTTCATAAGATGTAGCATCAGTTGAAAGAGGTTTTTCTGGCAAACAAAAAGATACTGACATAAGAAAGATCATCTTAAAGCATTGACTCGATAATAAGAGTTTTAAGGTTGATTAAGGTACTGCAATTGGGAAAGCAATAAATTATGCATGCATTACCAAGGCAAAAGTTCCGTTTTATCATGATTTATCCTAGTACTAAATACAAAATTCATAAAGAAATGGTAAATTCTTGTAGAAAAACATAACAATCAGAGGCAAAAGAAAAGGTTCATGTACCTTCCAAAAAAAAAAGTTAAACTTAGAGAAAAAATTGATTTTGCACAGTCTGATTAATGTAGGCAGTCAAGGCATAGAAAATGACCTTAAAAAAAAAAAAAGTAAATATATATATATGTATAAACTTTTTTTTTCTTCTGAAGCTATTTATTCAGGAACTGCATACTCATTCTAAGTAAAAGTTATAAATTTTATTTGGGTTTTCTAACTGTATGCAGTATGAGTAATTGAAATTATTGATAATAATTTATGCAAGAATGTCTGGACTATATATACTATGTATTGTTTATTTTTTCATATCAGTATTATTCATAAAACATGTCCTATATTTTTCGTGGAAAATGTCCTATGTATTAAAAGTTGACCACTTCTACCCCTGTGGAATGACCCCTTAGCTGTAGGTGGAACCGGTGAAGTTTTATTCCTGTTTCCTTTAAAAAACCTTAAGCATCATCATTTTTGAAACTGTTGAGAGAAAGTTTGTCCCTTTATTTGTAATGTTTAGGTTTTCTTTTTAAGGAATTTCAACAGCATTATAGCATATTGCTATTGCCTTCCTCTGTCAAAGCACAAGCACACTGAGATTTTGTTGGCTTCATTTTGTTACCAGTGTCAGTGAACAGAACCAGTGGTGCTCATACCCCCCCCCCCCCCCACCCCAAGTTCAATGGTGCGAATTTCCTCCAAAATTTTTCTCAACCCTCTTTTCCTTGTTTATTTTTTACCTCTCTTTTTTTATTTAATTTATCTTTAAAAAATATTTTTCTGTTTTATTTATTTTTTAAAAATATTTTTATTTATTTACTTTTTAATTATTATCATTATTTTATTGGAAAAGTGCTGTGCTAATCCTACGGCACACAAACTAAATAAATAAACTATAAACATAATAAAATAAAATAATAATTTAAATTAAAAATAAATCAATAAATAAATTTAAAAAAGTAAATAATAAAAATTTAAAAAATCCCCCCCCCCCCAAAAAAAATGATAGCGCAACTTGTGCCATAAGCCCCTCTCCCCCCACCTGTGGGTACCCCTGAATATAACGATACTTGTTGTTTCCCATCATATTGTTCAGCATCTTCGGATTAATCTGTAATCGGGCAATGTGCTTATTAATGCATCACAGACATTCGCGTTTAATGTTTCACGTTACTGTATGCTCTGATGAATTGGAAGTTAATAAGAGATAACTAATCACCTCATTTCTTTCCCCAGAGCTGGTTTATCAGTGCTTTCTTCTCTACGATGCCTTTGTGAATGGATTCTGAAGTTCTCATCATTTAACCCCCAGGTAAAGAAAAGTCAGAAATGCAACTTTTATCATTAGTGTTTAAAAAAAAATCTATCACCATTTTTTTTTCATCTTACAATCTGCATAACATATAATCTACAAGTACAGTGGTGCACACAGGTAGTTTTTCAGTGTGTAGGGGGGGGGGGGAGTTAAAATTTAACCCTTATCGTATCATACCCAGACCATAGTTTGGTTTTCGGTGTCAAAACCAGCAGTTGACATGAGATGTAAATTTGTCGAACACTCAAAAACTTGACCATAGCGTCAAAAACCTCGCGAAAACTCAAAGATAGTTTTTTTTAAAAGTAAGATGAAAGAACATTTAACTGTAATTCTGTGCTTCAGAGCCAGAAGGACGTATCCAAAAATTGCGATTTTCTGTTTATTAGTACATTTTATGTAGAAGCCTATTCCGCATCGAGCCATATGAATGTAATTCTTAAAAAAATGTCCTTGTAATTTTTTCACCAGAGTTAAAAGGCTCTGGCTCTGAGGTACAGAATTTACGCTCCATATCAAAGTTAATTAAAAATTAAAATAGTTAATTTTATTAAAATAGGTTTATAAATCTTCCTTTAAATTAATTTGTTATTCTTATGCATATTAAAACTGGAATCCAGTTTTCGAAGTAGTTTTGTTTAAATTTTTTAATAATAAATACAATTGGTTACAAGTATTTTATTAATCTAAAAATCCTTCTTTGTCAGGCTTGGTGAACTTTTTTTTTTCTTTTGAGTAAAAGTAAAGCTTAGTTCATCAGTACTCCGTGATTTATTTATTTAATATATCAAATAATATATAATCAATCTAAATGCATATGATGACACTTTTTTTTCTTTTGTTATTAACTTTTTCCTTAAACCAGAGGTGGCAATTGGGACTGAAAAGTGTGGGGGGGGGGGGGGTATTAAAAAAAACGACAACTAAAATCATACTTTAATCATAAAAGCCGTAGGATTTTTAGTGGCAGCAAAAGAAAGAAAAAAAGTACGAAATTTCGCTATGGTTGGTTTTTAGAGCGTAGGAGTGGTTATTAATGCAAATTTAACAGCTTAACTCACATTTTTCTTAAGAGGTTGGTGAATTATGTACATAATAACTTTTCCCAAAGAACCACTGACATGAATTAGACTGACATTATTTACCCCAAAGTATTTTGAGATGTCACAAACACTTTGTAATAATTTCATTGAGCAAGTATGGGTTGTTCTAGTTAAACAATTGATTTACTAATATCTAAACAGTGACATAAACTAAAAGTGACTGCTTGTGTTAAATAGAGGAGAGTGTTGTACTTTGGGACACTGGTAATTTCTAAGAATCTATTTTTAGCAGTGCCATGTTTTGGTAATCTCTAATATTAACCTTCATCACTCAACGGTGCCATAGTAAAGATCAGCACTTAATAATTAAAATTGACGATTTTCTGAGAGAAAGAAAGTTTCTTGACTCAAAAGTAACTATTTTCTTCAGTTTTATTTTATTTTCTGTCTTTGTATTTGTAAATTTAATCCACTGAATTTTATTTTGTTATAAAAGAGAAGTACATTAAATAATTTGCTTATAAGAAAATAATGATAGTGCATCTAGATTGACCATTATTTCAGTTTTTCTTAAACCACGTGGTGATTGTTCCTTAGGACAGCCAAACATTTTGTACCTCAGGACACGTTCCAAGGTACGATGACAATATATATAAATGGTTCTTAATAATTAAGATATGTTTAGGAACATGGAACAATGTTCTAATTTTAAGTAGTTTTTTAAACATATTTGATGTTGGATAATAATTCATAATTTATTGTTAAATATTCACAAATTAATTAACTACCATGAAAAAAAATCTTTTTTTTTTCTTTTTCTGGTGCAAAATTGGTTTAAATATATGGCTGTTTCCTGAATCATGAAGACTTTCCCATAGTGCAACTGGATGTGTCCAAAGGTAAAATAGGATGTTGTATTTTGGGACAGCTTGGAACTTTTACTTTAAATGGCTGGCAATATTTTATTTTTAAACTGTCTGAATTTTAAAAAATATATTGCACAGAAGTATGTTGGGATGTTTTAATGTGACTTTTAGATTGTAAATTTGATTCAAATAATTGACGTTAAAAATTAAAACATGAAAAGTGTCCCAAGGCCACTCTCCCCTAATGTTTCGTAAAGAGATATACAAAGTGAAACAAATAATCTTAAAGTTTTGACACTTCTGTTTTCTATAATTTCTAGTTTTGGTTCCGAATTGGAAAACAAAATAAATCGATGAACTATAAAAAGTGGGGAGGAGCACTCCCTTCCCCCTCAAATTGCCACCACTGCATTAAACTAATATCAATATCCTTGAGCTAATATCTGTTTGAAACAATGAAATTCATTGTAAGCCTGAATCTGGACCTTGTCCTGAAAGTTACACCTCAGTTCAGGATATCCAGTAGCGTACCTAGAGGGACTGTCGCCCATGGCAAGCTTAAGAAATTGCGCCCTCCTCCCACAGCAGAGTACTGATAGAAAGTCACCGGAGCTCACTGTGACCTCCCAAATAATTATTGGGGGAAATTTGACTATTTGATTCGACAAATTAGTAGTCAATATTGTAACCTTTTTGTTCTCATTTTCTACTTTTAAATTGTTTTCAATGATGTCCAATTTTTCTTTGCAGTAGATGTTTTGTTTGTTTTTGTATGTATACTCAAATTTTATCATTCGGTAAAATTGGGATTTTATTCGGCATATTCAGATTTCTCCCCTTCCCAAAAATTTTAGTTCCCCCCCCCCCCCACCATTTCAGAAAAAATCAATAAATCCAATGATATTTTTGATTTGTTAATGAATATAAATAATGTATGCTCTTGAATCAAATGAGAATAAACATTTTTCAGTTCCGTTTATAGCAATTTATTTTCCCCTCTAGCTCTTTTTCTTGTGAGACTTTTTTCTTATTTTTATTTATAAAAGCATTTTTCTACTCATATGATCAATTTTTTTAATTTAATTTTTTTTAATCAGTCGAAATGCCGCCCCCTAGCTGCTGCGCCCCTGGTGAGAGCCTCTCCTGCCAGCCCCTTGTTACAGAGGATCCCTTGTCCTCCCCCTCCCCCCCCCCCCCCCCCCCCGCTACTGAGGATATCTCAGCAAATATAATGAAAAACAAATAAAGTGCTCATATATTTCAGTATGAATTGAAAGGATTTTCTCCAGTTTTGGATTGAAGTTTTCAAACTTGGTATACAAAAGACTTTTAAAACTGGTATTTTGTCACTGCAGAGAAAAGATTTAGAATGGGGCTAGATATAATATGTAAATGTTAGCTTAAGATGTGTATTTTATTTTATATTTTTTAATTTTTATTTTTAAGTACACTGTTATTTATAATAATATCCCTTTTACGGGGCTGGTTTTCGACTTAACAGGGCGCTAAGCTTTTTCAGGTATGAGGCCCCTCTAGTAGTCTGGACATCTTTTCCATTTCTTAATGTAATTTTCCTGTATGTCTTTTTTTCTGTGATCAAAAACCAAAAAAGTAAAGCCATGCTTTACTTTTTTGGTTTCGTTCATTTTATGTTTTTTGATGCTGTTTTTTTTTTTGGGTTGACCTTAAGAGTGGGAATGGTATCAAAAAAGTGTCCCAGGGCTCCCCCGTGAGGGGGATACATAATATTCCTCGGAAAATTTGAAAAATAGATCTAAAATTGTGTTTTTTGATGCCTTATAAGGTTTAATTGGAACCACAAAAATATTGGGAGAAACTAGGCAAACAAACCTTTTTTAAAGTTATAATCTTTTGACAATTAGGATTATGCACAGTAAAAACTGTTTTAGGGTCAACAAATCAATGACAGCAGTTCACAGAAAGAAAGGATAATGCTTTGTTTATTACTTGCTCACGTCGGCTTTCGATACAATTAGTTTTTAATCACCCCTCCAACACGCAGAAAAATACAACAATGAACTAAATGCAAAATAATCAATAGTAAAAAAGCTTTCAAACAAATATTGTACAGATTTAGATAATTGGTGATAAGAATGTAATGACAACGATGCCCAAGTAGTGCTTGGGGGGACCGTACGTGACTGCTTTAATGTGAAATTTGTCAGAATAAGATTAAAATTTGCTTTTTGATGAAATTACACCACGAAAATAAGGGATAACATTATTTTTTAAAACATGACCTTTTTTGTTATAATTTAATTTTTTTAAAAATAAATTACACTAAGGATTCACGAGATCACGTGTTACTGCTGTTTTTGTTAATAAAGCATGCCAATTAGGTGTGCAGATGTTACAATAATTTTGTTCCTATATTCTTAAGCGCTCTTGGTCTTCTTCAGCAATTTGTTTTTTCCTTTGGTTATTAAAAAATTCTCTATAGTTAAACGCATATACACTCTGCATTGTATTAATGATAAATGATTAATCTATATACACTGGTGGACAATTGCTAAGGACGGATTCCAATGGGCTATGTAGCGCGTAAAAAAGTAAAGTGTAATTTGATGGCAAGTTAAATAAACTAATGCCAGAACCCTAGAACATTGCAAGGACGATAATTTATTGTGCTCTGAAATCTAGAAGGCATTGAAAAGTGTTCAAAAGGACAAAACTCATTTTGGGCTGAATATGTAAAAGTGAATAAATGTAATTACCGCCCCCAGGCAATCCGGTGTGAAATATCAATGCGAGATATTGCTACCATGGAGAGCGATGCAAGTTTCCACATGTCATGTAATGCTTTACACAACATTATCCAGCAGTTGTTTGGCTGAAATAGACAAGAGTTGACAGACTGAGAGACAATAGACAAGCTTTTTGAGCTGTTTTAAAATTGAAATTAAATAAATAAAAGAAAAAAAAGAAACGACCTACTTAGAATTTTTCTCCTTTAAAGAACTTAGCTAATCTATTTAGTACATTTAAGTGCCTAATAAAAAAAAGTTATTTTGATTTTTATAGTAAAAGACAAAACTATTAAACAGGGCTGGGTTTTGGACTGTCCAAAACCAGTTTTGGACAGGACGGGTGGTTTTTACCGTCCAAAACTGTATAAAACTGTCCAAAAGTGTCCAAAACTGTCTTAAACTGTCCAAAACTATGATAAAGTTAAAGGGGTGTAATCTAATCAAGTCGTATTGACTGCAATATTTGTAATGCATAAATATAGATATAACCGAGGTTTAATTAAAGAGTTTTTTTAAAATATTTTTTTCCTTAAATGCTATTTTAAAAAATATTTTACTTGAAAAAATTGGCAATAACTACTACATAAAAACTTCCTTATGTAACAGTTGGTAAAGTTATGATAGGAAATTCACAACACTACCAAGACAACCAATTTCAGTTCCATTTATAATTGAAAGGAATGTTATTAAATGTGTGCAATATTTAGGTGAAAAAAAAAGCTTAATTTTTTTAATGATTTTTGCAAATAAGTTTTACATGATGTTTTAACAAAAAATATTTTTTAAATCATAGATTAAAGAACAAGAAATTGATGATTAAACACTTATATTGTAAAACTTGAGTTATTCCTTTTTTTTATTGTATTTTATTGCGTTTAAGTCAATTATTGCACTGTATTTTGAATGCTTTCTTTTGCACACATGCATAAAGGTGAAAAATTTGGTTTATGGAAGAAAAAAAACTCCTGCATACGAATTGAAATTTTTAATGAATAATTTAATATCTACATAATTAGATTCAAATCAGCTGCATAACTAAACTACATATATATTTATACTTGAAAGTTCACATTGAATAAATATATTAAATAGTGAAAAAAAATTTAATTTTGACACATTTTGTTCTGTTTTTGATATTTTCGTATAAAATATAGTTTCTCAAGAAATAGTTTTGGACACTTTCAGACACTAGGGCTTTGAACAGGATGATAAAAAACTTGCCAACCCTGCTTTAATTTTCACACATGCGTAAACATAGGGAAATTTGGTTGCTATTATCAAAAAAAAAAAAACAATGAGAAGAAATTGAAATTTTGATCAAGAATTCAACTTCTATGCAACTAGATTCAAATCAGCTGCATAAATAAGTTGAATGTTCTCCATTGAGCAAATGTTCAATATAAAAAATTAGTTCGATACATTTTATTCTGTTTTTGATGCTTTCTCACAGAATGCAATTTTTCTGAAAATATAGTTTGACACTTTCGGACAGTTTTGGACACAAGGGTTTTGGGCAGGACGGTAAAAACCAGGGTTTTTATCCTGGTTTTTACCGTAGTGTTCAAAACCTTGCCAACCCTGCTATTAAACAAACTTTTTTATATTAAATTAATTATATTAAGAAAAAGATTGCAAATTTATTCATCTTTATCTCTAAAGCTTGACTGGTTACTTTCTGTTAGTTGTATTTTACGCCTTCCAATAATGAGTAAGATTCATGGGATTATTTTTGAGAAACGATTTGGTTGTTCAAAAAAATTGCTTGGGGATTTTTTTTTCAAAGGCATCTGGTTTAAATGTAGATTAAACCAATCTCTGAATTCAGATGTTAAATATTTAAACTCTTAACTAGTGGTATAAATGAATCAATTATTTCAGAAAGAGCATAAGTCTAACTAATGAAACTTTCCAGGAGTCAATAAAAAGTGTTTATTACATTCATAAATGAACTATTTTCTACCAGTGTGTGAAGTCAAAATTTATGTTACAGTCTGACCCCGATTTAACAAATTTCCTATTTTAGGGAACTTTTCTTTTTCCCTAAATAAAAGGAAGGCAAAACCCCTTACTTATGCCTTCCTTTATTACCCCTACTAATAATAAACCCCAAGTTAACAAATTATTTTAACAGCCTTTTTTTTTTTTTTTTTTTGCTAATTTGAGTTAGGAAGTATTGGATTTTTTTTTTTCAAATGATAAGTATATCCATCTTGTGCAAAGCAGAGAAACACTTTTCTTGTTGTTAGCAATCTTTGGGTGAGTGGGCAACCAATGAATAGCAATTCTGATGCAAAAAGCGATAATGAAACTCCCATCGAAACGTACTTTTTAAAATGCTTTACATGAAATGGAAACTGCAAAGACGTATCTCATGCAGCAGGCTGTAAAGGACACAGTATTTTCTTCTCTCCATAAAGTCGAAAGAGAACTATTTCGAGTCAAGTATCAAGCAAATTGTCAAAACTATTGCTCAGGCCAACAACATTTCAAATCAACTAGTGTGTAGCAAGTCAGGGAATGCTGTATGCGAATGTGTATTGGATGGATATTTTTGCGCAGTTGCTTATAAGGGCTTGCTTTTAGATAAAGTAAGTGTGCAATTTTTTTATAAAAAATTTCTCACCCTGATATTAGGACTAACCCCAATTTAACGTACAAAAGTTTTGGTCCCGATTAATTTGTTTAATCGGGGTCCGATTGTATAAGAATCACTTGTTAAGGTAATTTTGTTGTCCGTATTCATTGTAGTCAGATCTTGGATAGAAACTTAAATTTTTGACAGTGATATAAAAATAAATAACAAAATGCCTAGAGAGGGGAGGGGGGGCATATCACCCACGATCTAACAGTAAAAAAAAGTTATGAAAACCATACTCATAAATTTACCTACACTAGTTATGACACTTTCCGATTTCCCTCTTTTTTTCTTGTACAGTAAAACCTGTAAAGTTGACCACCTGTCTATGTTGACCTCTTATGTCAGGAACAGAATTAGTCCTATCTCATTTAATAAAGGAAAACCTCTGTAACTTGACCCTTGACCACCTGTCTATCTTGACCACTAATGTACGCCAAATTTGGTTTGAAGTATTGTAAAAAACCCTTTGTAAGTTGACCACTTGGTTTATTTTTTAAAACTTTCTTCAGCAAATTATTTTATTTTATTATTTATTATTATTATTATTATTATTTTTTGATAGCTTTCCGAAAATGTTTTTAATGCTTTGATGAGACTAGCATTTTACTAACTAAAACAGCAACATAAAGCTTATGCTGCCCTTTATTCTCCAAACTTGTTTTTCATTTGTTGTTTTATTTGAGATAGCTTTTTGTACTCTGTTCAATGAAAATAGTGTCGGTAGAAAAATTCAAAGTATTTTCTTTCAGTTGCAATATGTTGTGGCAATACAGGATTTGTGCTAAAAAGAGCAGGCCAGGATCTATGCATTTTGGGTCCCCCTGCAACAAAATATGTAGGGCCCCTCCCTAGTGGCCAGCAGTGTCTATTTGTAAAGTGAAAAAGTCTTAGTGCTAGTTTTTTTTTCTATTTTTTTTCTTCAATTTCTAGGACGCGGACCCCTCGCTCTGTGGGTATGCAGATCTGGGCCTGCTAATGAGTAAAGTTACATGTTTCTGCTGCAAGGGATTAAGAGATAGGACATTTTAATTTTGCCTTTATGAACTGGTAGAGTCACGTTTATTGCACTTTGTGCTATAAGTTGTACAAAAAAGGCTTGAAAAAGAAAGTTAGTTGAACTTGAAATTAATAAAAAGTATGAAATATTATATTAAAATTAATTGAAAATGGAGAAAGCCAAAGAAAATTAGCCGGCAAATATGGAATTTCTAAAACTACAATGACTAATATAGTTAAAAACAAGGAAAAAAACAACAAAATTATTTGAATAGTATTTTTAATTATTGTTTCACTTTCAATAATGTTAAACAATGAAAGTGAGTTGAACAGAAAGAATAAGGGTGAATTACTCAAAAAATGAAAACATGGTGCTAGAAATGACAATAAATAAATAAAAAAAAATCATTACCGCCCTTTATAAGTTGACCACCAAAGTACTGCACCGCGAGTGATCAACTTACACAGGTTTCACTGTATTATCTTTAGACGTTTTGACTTCAATAAAGATGTCACTTATTACGTTTCTTGCAGGACTCCAGGCTTTAAGTACACACTGCGTGAAATCCAAATTCTTGTGGTTGCTCAGGACCCAAAGTTTGTTTGGAGCTGAGAGAAAAACAGCAACATCTATCACTATTTATAAAGCAATACTACAGCTTATTGTAACGTGTCCTTCATTGAAGATGGAAAATGAATATAGATATCAAAAAGAAATCAAATTTGTAAGAATATTGCAAAAAAGAACTTTAATAAAGCTTCAGAATTGAAAATACATCTGAGAGTCTGTACTGAAAAGAAACCATGTTCTTGTGATCAATGTAACAGGACATTTTCTGATAGCTCAAATTTGAAAAAGCGTTTGAAGACACACGCTATGGAAAGACCGCATTCTTGTGATCATTGTAAAAAGACATTTTCTCGTAGTTCACACTTGAAAACACATTTGAGAATACATACTAATGAAAAACCATACTCTTGTGAGTACTGCCTAAAAGCATTTTCTCAAAAGACAAATTTGAGAACACATTTAAGGATACATACTAATGAAAAACCATATTCTTGTGAGTCCTGTCAGAAAGCCTTTTCTCAGCTTTCAAGTTTGAAACACCATTTGAAGAAACGCACAGAAGAAAAACTGTATCCTTGTGAACTTTGTGAGAAGAAATTTTCTAATCGTGCAAATTTGACTAGACATTTCAGGAAACACACTAATGAAGAACCATATTCTTGTGAATATTGTAAAAAGACATTTACCGAGAGTTCAAGTTTCAAAGAACATTTGAGGGTTCACACTAACGAAAAACCATATTCTTGTGAGTACTGTCCAAAAGCCTTTTCTCAGAGTTCAAACTTCAAGAGACATTTGAGGATACATACTAGGGAAAAGCCCTACTCTTGTGACGTTTGTAAAAAAGCATTCTCTGATGGTTCGGCTTTAAAAAGCCACTTGAAGGTACACACTAATGAGAAACCATACTGTTGTGAATATTGCAAAATGAAATTTTCTTGGAGCTCAGCTTTGAAAACACATCTGAGGATACACACTAATGAAAAACCGTATTCTTGCAAGTACTGTGAAAAAACATTTGCTGTTAGTACAAGATTAAAAACACATTTAATGATACATACTAAAGAGAAACCATACTGTTGTGAATATTGTAAAATGAAATTTTCTTGCAGTTCAGCTCTGAGAACACATTTCATGATACACACTAATGAAAAACCATATTCTTGTGAGTATTGTAAAAAGACATTTGCTGTTAGTTCAAGGTTGAAAAAACATTTGACGATACATACCTTAAAAAAAACAATGGTCTTATGAGTATTGTAAAAATATATATGCTGTAACGCTGTAAGCTCAAGATTCAAAACATATATAATGATACATACTAAAGAGAAACCATACTATTGTGAATATTTGAAAATGAAATTTTCTTAGAGCTCAGCTTTGAAAACACATTTGAGGATACACACTAATGAAAAACCATATTCTTACAAGTACTGTAAAAGGACATTTGCTATGAGTGCAAGATTAAAAACACATTTAATGATACAGACTAAAGAGAAACCATATTGTTGTGAATATTGTAAAATGAAATTTTCTTGCAGTTCAGCTATGAGAACACATTTTATGATGCACACTAATGAAAAACCATAATGTTGTGAGTATTGTAAAAAGACGTTTGCTGTTAATTCAATGTTGAAAAAACATTTGACGATACATACTTATAAGAAAACAATAATCTTATGAGTATATTAAAAAGATATTTGCTGTAAACTCAATATTAAAAACACATTTAACTATGCACACTAACGGAAACCATACTGTTGTGAATATTGTAAAATGAAATTTTCTTGCAGTTCAGCTCTGAGAATACATTTCGTGATACACACTAGTGAAAAACCATATTCTTGTGAGTATTGTAAAAAGAGATTTGCTGTTAGTTTGAGGTTGAAAATGCATTTGACGATACATACTTATAAGAAAACAATGGTCTTATGAGTATCGTAAAAAGAAATTTGCTGTAAGCTTAAGATTCAAAACACATTTATTAATACGTACTAAAGAGAAACCATACTGTTGTGAATATTGTACAATGATTCTTACAAGTACTGAAAAAAGATATTTGCTGTTAGGTGTAGGTTGAAAAAAACAGTTAAGGATACATACTATTATGAGTACTGTAAAAATATATTTGTTGTAAGTTTAAGATTAAAAATTATTTAACCATTAAATTGAGGAAATCGTTAGATCAAAGTTATACTGCATATGCGATTTATTATGTTACATTTTACCCCCTGATTTCAATGCAACAGAGCATCGTTTTTTAGTCCTATCCTTATTGAATTGAGATTATGTATTCATAGGAAATTTTTGTGTATCATTTAGAAGATGTAATGGGGTCACAACGTTTCCTTTAATGTTTGAATTCAAAATGCAAATAAAATTCTGAATCACTTGTTAAGGTAATTTTGTTGACAATATTAATTTTGAATGGTCTTCAACAAAAATTAAGGTTTTTGAACATTTGTAAAAAAAATGTCCAAAACTCATTGGATAAAACCACTTGCTGACAATGATTATCACACTTCAGATTTCCAATTATTTTCGAGATTCTTTAAACTTTTGCCTTCAGCAGTGATATCACTTACATTTTTCTTTCAGGACTCTGCTAAGTACAGACTGCAATAAGGCCAAGTTCTTGTGGTTGTGGCGTACCTGCCTTTGATTGGAGTGAATGCAGAAAACAACATAGACTACAATTTGAAACCTGTATTCTTTCGCTTTTTGAAACTTTGGTGAAGTTAAAATAAAATTAACATGCACATCGAAAAGGAATCCTATTTGTGTGAAGATCGCAAAAAAACTTTTAGTTATGCTTCAAAATTGAAAATGCCTCTGAGGATACAAAACTGGAAATATATCTGAAGGTCTGAGGAACCATATTCTTTTCCATATTGTCTAAAAGCTTTTACTCAAAGTTAGTATTTAAAGAGACATTTCAGGATATACACTATGGAAAAAGAATATCCTTGTGACTATTGTAAAAAGACATTTTCTGTTAGTTCAAAATTCAAAAGGCATTTGAGGATACACACTAATGAAAAACCATATTCTTGTTATCATTGTAAGAGATCATATTCTCAAATGTCATATTTGAAAACACATTTGAGAATACACACTAATGAAAAACCATATTCATGTGAGTATTGTAAAAAGACATTTTCTCAGAGTTCAAATTTGAAAATACATTTGAGAATACACACTAATGAAAAACCATATTCATGTGAGTATTGTAAAAAGACATTTTCTCAGAGTTCAAATTTGAAACTACATTTGAAGATACACACTAATGAAAAACCATATTCTTGTGAGTATTGTAAAAAGACATTTTCTCAAAGTTCAACTTTGAATAGACACTTACGGATACACACTATGGAAAAACCATACTCTTGTGAGTATTGTAAGATGGCATTTTCTGTTAGTACGAATTTGAAAGTTCACTTGAAGATACACACTAAAGAGAAACCACACTGTTGTGAATATTGTAAAAAGACATTTTCTAATTGTGCAAATTTGAAAGCACATTTGAGGACACACACTGATGAAAAACCATATTCTTGTGAGTTTTGTAAAAAGATATTTTCTTTTAATTCAAGTTTGAAAAGACATTTGAAGATACACACTAATGAAAAACCATATTCTTGTGTTTATTGTAAAAAGGCATTTTCTCATAGTTCTGCTTTGAAAATGCATTTGAGGATACACACTAATGAAAAACCATATACTTGCGAGTATTGTAAAAAGATATTTTCTTGTCATTCAAATTTGAAAAGACATTTGAGAATACACACTAATAGAAAACCATATTCTTGCGAGTATTGTAAAACTACATTTCCTTTTAAATCAAATTTGAAAACACATCTGAGGATACACACTATTAAAAACCCTTATTCTTGTAAATAATGTAAAAATGCATTTTCTCATAGTTCTGCTTTGATAAAGCATTTAAGGATAGACACTAATGAAATACCATTATTCTGGCAAATATTGTAAAAAGACATTTTCTCGGCTTTCACATATGAAAACACTTCTTAGGATACACACTAATGAAAAAACCATATTCTTGTGATCAGTGTAACAAGACAGAGTTCAAGTTTTAATACACATTTGAAGATGCACACTAATGAAAAACCGTTCCCTTGTGAGCACTGTAAAAAGACAGAGTTCAAATTTGAAAAGACACACACACTATATATATATATATATATATATATATATATATATATATATATATATATATATATATATATATATATATATATATATATGAAAAAACATTTTCTTGTGACCTTTGTAAAAAGGCATTTTATGATATTTTAGCTTTAAAAAGCTGTTTGAATATACACACTACAATGAAACCATATTGTTCTGATTATTGTAAAACGAAATTTTCTTGGAGTTCAGCTTTGAAAATGGTTTGCTGATACACTAATGAAAAACCATAATCTTGTGAGTATTGTAAAAAGTTTTCTCAAAGCATCAATTTTAAATACATTTGAGGGCGCGCACTAAAGAAAAACTAGATTCTTGTGATATTTGTAAAATTACAGTTTCTTATACACTCAGGAACTTGAAAATAATACCTAAAGAAAGAAGAAAGATACAATCAGGGAAATTTTGCACAAAAGAAAAGTGACATCTGGTATGCTAATGATCCAAGTTTGGTGTCAATGTGCAAGTGCATGACCGTTTACCCTATAGTATTGGTGCAATCGAGAAAAAAGTGCTACATAATCCAGTGTATAATTTAAGATTTATAAATGTTATGATTATATTTTGATTGTTGGAGAACCTTAATGAGTGACCGATGACAGGCAGTCAAGTTAGAAAACGATTCTCACAGTTAAGCGAGTTTGAGAGAGACTTGATCATCGGCATGAAAATTGCAGGCTAATTGACGAGCCATGTTGCTACCTGGGCGGATCGTTCTCGGTGTTTCCTTAGAAATTGTTGGAGGCAGTGAACACGAGATGTTACCCACTAGCGAAAAATCTTATTTAGAGCCAGAAGAGAGGATGGAAGGATCCTGCGGCAAGCTTTCGTGGAACCCACCGTAACTCGTTCCACCATACAAGCAGACGTAGGGGTAATAGTTGTTCCCTAAACCATTCCTAGGCGTCTTGCAGAAGTGAATCTGCAGTCCGAGCACCCTTTTAGTGTTCTCCTTTTAACACCAAAACATAGGCAACTCCATGTACAATGGTGCAAAGCCAAAGCAATGTGGGCAAACGGTGGTGTCTAGTGATGAATCTCGGTTTGTTTTGAGGTCAGATGATAACCGAGCATGTCTGCTGAGGCACTGTGGAGGAAGGTACCATTCTACCCATTCTATCTCATGACACACTGCCTGCACAGCGGCCTTATGGTCTGGGGGCCATAGCCTATTATAGCCGGTTCACTTTAGTTGTGGTACATGGAACTTTGATGGACCCTCGTTATGTCAATGACTTTTTGCAACCACATGTAGGACCATTCCTAAATGGTCTCTGAAGGGCAATTTTCCAGCAAGATAATCCTCGCCCACATACAGCTTGCTCAAGACTTCTGACGTCCTTTTAAGATTCTTCCATGGCAAGGCCGCTCTCCCGACGTTTCGCCCATTCAGCATGTATGAAATCAGTTGAAAGCCCTGATGCCGCCGTTCTACTCTGTGCAAGATTTAAAAGTAGCTGTTCAAAATTTAAGTCCATCTGACCCAGGACAACATCAGACGTTTAGTTAGTTCGACCGTTTTGCGGCATGTATTTGAGCAAAAGGGGATTCAACGCGATATTGAAGTAGTGATGTATTGTTCTTAGCCTGCAAGGTAAAACACCAGTAGTAGCCTCTTCTTAAGTAGTGGTCTCTGCAGGGTTTAAAGTGCACTAGTAGTGGCCACAGTTAAGTACATTTTAAAACTGTAGTTCTACAATATTAAGTGCCCCTCTTGAAACTCAGTGGACGTTTAGCCCAACGCTTTCTAAATCTTCCCAATTTCTAAAAATGCCAGAATTTCAATTGGTTCAATTTTTATCATTTTTCTTCGTAAACCTCAAATGTGATTCTGCAGTAACTACTCCAAAATCTGAAAATTTCAGTAGTGGCCGTATGACATCCGAAGAATTTACACCACTTACTATAAATTCAAAAAACTGATGAATAAAATGGATTGATATGATAGTTACATTAAGTACCAACAAAAAATCACATTATTATTGTTCATTTCTTTCTTCGAAGTGCAAAAGTAAATTTGAAGTGGCCCCTACTGGTGTTTTACCTTATTTCTTCAATTGTCTAGATTTTTGGGAACAGATCTCTCACCTGTATTCTGTATATTGAATTTCACTTCAGCCCAATGTTTCCTTGTTTAGGCACTATTTTCAATGTTCCTGAGTGTAGTTCAGTTTTGAAAAAGCATTTGATGTTACACACTAAATAAAAAACTTACCCATGTGATCATCGTAATTTTTTTCCGTCCGAATTCACTTTTAAAAAATATTTGAGGCGGTGAAAAGCAAAGGGATGTAAGTGCCAAAAATTTAAAAAAAAAAAAAAAAGATGTAATCAGCATAAATAGTTGGAGAGCCTCTCCTCTGTCTGGGGTAAGAGTAGTTACCGTATTAGTGTCTGCTGCACAGCATGATTTAGTAAAAAAAATCAATGAAAGCCTTCCTAGAACCTAAACTTTAAACGCATTTTACTTATAACTTAAATAAGGCCACTTACATCCCTTTGCTTCTCACAGCCTCATTTAAAAATACATACTTAAACTAGAGTCTTGTGAGTACTGTAATGAGGCATATTATCACAGTACTTTAAATGCACATTTGAGGATAGAAGTTCTGAAAAATTCATAGCTAAGAAATGTTTTGAGGATGCAATATATTTATAGCTTAATTTTAAAGACATTAATGTTATTCATATTATTCACAACTTTCAAGCTAAATATAATATACTATACTGTATTATATGACTGTTTCTGTTCCAAGGGTTCAGCACTTTGAAAGGAAATATGATTGTCTACTAATTATATTGTGTAATTGTGGAAAATAAATGTTAATATTTTATTTAATTTTTATTGTAAAACGATAGAATAAATTATTATAGGTTGCAGCAACCGAATCACACCCCACTATTCGGCTTGGCCGAGACTGCGGCGATGTGGCCAAGGCTTACCCCATCTCTACTTTTAGTTTTGTGTTCCGTAAAATGATTTTTTTTTTTTTATATAAGTCAGATTTGATAAAACACTGACAACACACTAAAATAAAAAAGGAAGAAAAAATAAATAAGTAAAAAATGAAAGCAAGAAAATAAATTGTTCTAACTTCTCAAAAAACACTTTTGAAGTTATGCTGTACTCTTCTTGAGCGCACATAATAAAAAAAATGTAATAATGCATTTTTAATGGCATTTCGCATGTTTACTGATATTAAAAATTACCATTTCTTGGCTACTGTAAAACGGCCTTTTGTTTTAAAACATTTGATGATATGTTGTAAAAAAAACATTCTGTGAATGAACGTCACAAAATATCTTATCTGAGTTAAACTTGATGCTCTTCTGTGAGTACTGTGAAGATCTGTCGAAAACTCAACGGACATTGCATGTTATGCATTGGTTTTCGATTTTTTAATGAAGCATCCTCATATTTATATAATTGCCAGTTTACTAATCGAGTAACGCTGACGTCAACAACAATGAAGCTCGTGCCACAGCATGATTATTTGATAATATTTTCTGGCAATATTTGACATGCAGGGAAATGCTTTATTTTGACAAGGCTAAACTGGATCCAATAAATGCTTTATTTTGACATGGCTAAACTGGAGTAACTTAACTGTTTTGCTGTTAAGACTCATTTTAGGAGAATGAAAAAACGAAAAAGTGGTTGGCAATAAACGCTATCTACTGGAGTTTAAGGTTCATCCACTGGAGTTAGGGTTAAAATTTCAACTATTAAAATGTCACCTAACAGGCAATTGCTTCGCGCAAATATAGGAGCAATTTTCACCTGTCATACCTTGACGGGCGATTTTCTTGTTTACTAATAACTGAGATTTGGAGTCTTCAGAAGCGGATCCGGCCTTAAGCCCATTCGAGCAAAAGGGTTCAATGGAGCCCCGCGCTAGCAGGAGCCCCGCTCCAAAAGAAAAAAAAAATCATTTTTCTCTTTAGATAAACAAGTTTTCCGAAATTGGAAATCCTATTAAAATGAATGCGCTAGTATAGACTTATTGAATGACATTAGGGGAAAGGATGGAGATGGGAACTCTTCTCTGAAATTCTTTAAAAATCATTCTTAAAAAACGCACTTCTATGTTGCTACTTTTGGGGACGTAACATGAAGTTCGGGAACACCTTGCCTTCCCCTTATTGTCTTACTTCCTTACCTTCTTTTAGTTTAATAATTGATAAATATATTATGTAAGGCCCCTTTTTTGTTTTCAAAACCCTTTGACTGCTTAATAGTTTTCCATAGTGAAATCTTCAATTTCTGTGCCAATATTTTTAATGGTTTGAAATATAAGCCTATGCAGTAGGGAGTGAAAAAAATAAATTTTCGAATTACGAAACGCCTTGGGTCTCAAAAGTTGCCTTTTAGCATCAATGTAATACCCTTAAAATATTTGCCTTATAGTATAATATCTTTAAGTTCCAAAATCGCCCCAAAAAAAGTCCAAAATTGCGAAAAATCGACCTTTTTTGAACTTTTTTCACGGAATTTATAATATATTATTTTGAAAGTGCTTGGAGGTGTAAAAGTTTATTTAACGATTTTTAAAGTTATTATCTCCTATGAGTTTTAGCTCCATAGAGTATTTTCTTCAAATCTTCTAAAAACCACTTCAGATGAGGAACCAAAGAGGCTGAAACCCATGATAATACGATAATAAAGAGGGTTTCGTATAAAATGAACCGTTCATCATTCTTTTACAACAATTCTTAGTTAAAAACTCTCAATTTTAAATAGAAAGATGCGTTTATAAACCCCGCCCTTGGATGACATCACTTTCATACGTCAAATAAACTGAGAACTAGTGGGATTAATCTTGTTGTAAACCTCACAAGCTAATCCAGTATTACTTTTACAAGTCAATGATGCAAATGATACAGTAATTATTCTAAAACCTAAAATAATCATTCAGAATTAACTATTTTTAGACCTTTTTGGTCATTTGTAATCAAATTTATCTTTTTCCGGGACGTGAAGTAAAACCTACCGGGGCACCGGGATTTTGTTTGAAAACCAGGACTGTCCCGGTCAAACCGCAAGCCTAATTAAGAATAACCACATCTTCACAAACCAAGTACAAAATATGAAAACAAGGCAAGAATACAGGGGCGGATTTACAGTCTTTTCAAGGGGGTGGCGATTGAAAACCGTGAAAGCCATATTCCTCCTGTCAAATTCGTCATGTAAGGGGAAGGGGGGTAAAGGTCAGGGAATCAATTGCCTCACCCCTTTATCCTGTATTTCAAATACTAATCGCCCCGTATCTCCCCTCATGAACTTCTCGTCCCCTTGAAGTGTCAAATCTCCCCTTTGGGGGCTATCACCCTAGGGTTGTAAACCACTGTTCTAAGACATAGCAAAATGCATCATCATACCAGTATAGTGTAGTCCATGGAAGAAAAAGGTTGGAAGACACATATAGAAATATAAAATTATTGAAGTTCATAAAAGGGGGGAGGGGCGAGCTTAGGTTCAAATGAAAAAGTGGGTCACCACTGTCCATTAACTGTCTAAACTTAATTTAAAGCTAATTCGTGGAATGTTCTTGATTGAAATTAGTAGCGATAGCCAGTAATCCCTTCAATTCTATATTATTGGTTTTAGAAAACGACGGTCAAGGAGGGGGCGGTCGCCCCCACCGCCCCCCTAGTAAATCCGCCACAGCAAGAATATCACTAAAAACACAAGTAGAAATCTAATGGATTCATTGCTAGCTTCATACTTTAGCCAGCAGAACATTGTAGCAGACAAGCTGGTTTCATTTTTATCCTAATTATAGCACCACTTTTAGGTTACTTTCCGTTCCCAATCTTACCACCACCACTAAAGTCCCTATGGGGATATTAGAGTCCAACCCCCAGTAGTTCTATTCGAACACGACCATTATGATGGCGTTGAAGAGGAGAAACTATTTCATATCCTTCTTCAGTGCGAGCATGGAGGCGGGCACCAGATATTGAAATAAAATAAAACGCAACTGTGACCGACTTGTAATGTTGACACCTGACATCACTTCTTGGCGTTGTTTCTAAGGTTTTTTCAAAGCGTCTTTGAGTTATTTCTTTCAACAGTAGTTTTTTCAGTGTCGGTCCATTTTTTGAGTAAAATACGAAGCACCTGTTAAGCAGAAGCTAGCAGAACACAAACCTTCCAAACTAATTTGTTCTTCTGATGCTAGTGGGAAAACGAGTGTGAGTATCTTACCTTTTCCAGAATCAAAATTTCAAACTAATGTGTGCCTTCTTCGGTATTTTTTGTGATAAAATATTAAACTTTTATGAATTTCTAGTAGTTAAAATGGCTTTGCGCAATGGTAAAGCTTTGTTGGTGAAGATAAATGGGCAATTCCATGGTGTCGGGAGATAAAAATTGCACGAAATTTACTTTTAAAATCAAACACATTTACGGTTTAACAATTTCAAAGTGGATCAAAGTATTTTTTAATATTTATTCACGGATGAAGAATTATTAACCTTAAAAAGAATTTCTGATAAAGAAAATAAAGAATAAAATATCCACCTCATGGTGTTCAGGGGCCAATCCAGGATTTTTTTCTTGCTACCTATTTTTGTGAAAGTATTGCATCATTCTATTTTTGTGAAGGTTTTTTTTTATCAGCATTGTTTTTGTGAACTTTTAGAGGCATCCTAATTTTTGTAAAACAGAAGTAGAACAAGTGAAATTTTAGTTCGAAAAGTGTAAATGTCATCTAGTATTATTTAACAGGTTTCGTTTTTTGGGTAGGGGGGGGGGGAGCTAAAAACCTAAGAAGTACCAAAAATACCATCGTAATTTCTAGAGACGTACCGAGTAGCACTTTGGCCGAGTACCGAGTACTCGGCCTTTCACTACTCGGCCGAGTTACCAAGTACCAATTATGTTTTAAGAAGAACCATCGACACACATGTGATGAATTTTGAACTTATTGGAATAGTAGTATAGACCTCCTTGTCCATATAATGGTTTTTAAAACTAAATTCCTGCTGAAATTTAATCATGCATTATATAAACAATTTTGATTGTGTCTAAAATTTTACAAAAAAATTATTTTTAAAATTAAAAATAAATAAAAGGTTTGATTAATCAAGTTTTAATTAAAACAAATTACAGTAAAATCCCTCTAATGCGGACACTAACAGGACAATTTTTTTTTGTCCGCAATAGAGAGGTATCCATAGGACAGGGGTTTAAGAATGTTATTTGCTTTGGAACTGGGGAATTAAAAATTGTCTGCATAAGAGGAGTGTCTGCCTTTGAGGGGTGTACCTTAGGAGGGTTTTCACTGTATACTAATCAATTATAGTTCTAGTCTGCAAATATAAATAATTTTTAAAAGCAGATAAAACAAATGTGCAGGAACAATGCAGACACGTGTTTCTGCCCCCCCCCCCCCATTACAAGGAACGTCTTTTTCAGTGCATAACATGTGAGCTAAAGAATGAAAAGACATTCGACAAAAAAATCCGATTGTTGTCTTTAAATCCACGAGCTCCCATTTTGTGCACTGAAAAAAGAATTCCTTGTAACGCCAAAACATGTGTCTGCAGTATTCCTGCACTGTACTTTTAACGTTGTTTTATTTCCTTTTATTTTTTAAGCAAAGATATTTTTATATTTTTATAACTAATTTTTGGTTGAAGCAAAAATCCATTTTTAATATAAAATTCCATATTTTCTATACTTAGCTTTTTTGCATATTTTTTTTTTGCAAACTTCATTATTCTCAAAATTTATATTTGACTTATAAATTTTAATTGTAAATGATTGCAGAATATAATGTTTGCTCTTTTTTTTTTATAAATTTTAGTATCTGTCTTGGACAATATTCAATTTTTTGCAACTACTCGGTATTGGCCGAGTATCTGATACCGAGTACCGAGTAGTTACCGAGTACTCGGTACGTCTCTAGTAATTTCAGCTTAATGGGCTATGTCATGTGTACAATATTGGAAATTATGAGAAAAACGGTTCCCCAAAATATGTTAAAAGATTGTGATAATATTGCTATAATACACTTTGGCGAGAAGCAGCTAACAATTAGTTAAAATACCACAAAAAGGTTGCTATTTAAGGGCATTTCCACGAAAAAGTGGACATGAGGGTAAAAATTTCAAAATTGTCCTTTTGCAATAAATAATATGTCAAATTAAAGGTAATAATATGAGGATTATGAAACTATAAAGAATATTTTCATTATAATTACTGTTTTTCATTTTTTGGGGCTTAAAGTTAGTGCAACATAAAAAACTTTCAGTTTGAAAAAATACGGTATTTTCATTCTCTCTGAAACAATACTTTAAACAGTAGCATTTTTATTTTGTGTACATTTATTGTCATTTCTGACCTTTGACTACCTTTTAAAGTACTTAATATTTGCTAAAAATACATTAAAGAACATTTGTAATACAAATATACTTATAAGGTCTGTCTGTCACACCCGTCACAGAAAATATGCTTAATATAGCATAGCAAATGCAGTATTCCATGAAAAAGCATGAAATTTCATAAAAGTCTAATTATTGTGCATCTGATTAAGTATGACAGAAACAAAAATTTGATAAAAACAAATTAATATGAAAATTTTGGTGTGACGGGTGTGACAAAAAGTTTGTGACGGGTGTGACAAAATCATTGTGACGGGTGTGACAACCCTTGAAACACTTTCTAAATTTCAAAATAAGTCCTAAATTTAATAGAACAGTTTACATACTTCTGTTGCACAAAAAATTAAGAGATTAAAAAATAGTAATAAATTCTGAAATTCAAAACATTTGAATTTGGCAAGAATTGTAATTATTTAGTATTTCATTTTTCTTTCATTCGTCATAAATTTTCTGATAAATACAAATTATAAGATTAATTTTATATAGACATAACTGTGCCATAGAATTAAATGTGGTTTACATTTTTAAACTGTAACTCAAGGACGGATACAAGGGAGGGGCGATAGGGGCGATCGCCCCCTCCTTGAGCCGAGAGACTGGAACTTTCTTTGTGTATATTTTCCGATACGTATTAAAAAGCAATTTTACCTAATAGTCGATGGTATTAGAACAAAGGGAGCTCTTCCCCGGAATATTTCCGGAACTGAAGTCTTGAAAACACAATTGTAGCACATCTCTTATTACTCTGCGGATATGGACCAGAACTTTCAACGGGATTTTTTCCGAAAGTGAAGTTTCAATTTCAATTTTAGACGACCTTAGATGATATTAGGGATAGGTTCAAAAGCTTACCCTGGATATTTTTTGAAAGAAACACAACTGTAGGACACCTTTGATTACATAAGGGTAAGCAATGGGGTTCGGTACAATCCTTCGAAATCTTTTAGAAATTGAAGCTCTACAGAGCAAAGAGTGAAAAACAATCGCCCCCTCCTTGAACAATTTCTGGATCCGCCCTTGCTGTAACTTTATCTCATATAACTCTATCTCTTTGTGAGAGTTCTTTTGTGATTCTGATGGTGAAGAGATCAAAGTTTCTTTCCTACAACAGAAGCTGTTTTTCTTCAATATTACGTCTTTTTACGTCACAGCTCATCAAATACTACAGTCAAAGGCAATGTTGTCATCAAGATGGGACAAATCTATCGCAATAGAAGGCATAAAATCGTTTCACCACTGTTGTTGTGCGATTCTACAAATCTTTTAATTGGAAAGACTGCTAAGTCTACATTGAAAAAAGTAGCTGTCACTTCAACTCAAACAGTAGAGCTACCTCCTAGCAGGATCCTACAACCACCTGAGCTTACAATTGGTGATTTTGTTTTGGTTTCACTTACCACTACAGGCAGCAGTACGAAGCACTGCATAAATAAATTTTATTATGCTACTGTTTTGGACATTGACATCACGAAAGAAAAAGTAAGTTTAAAATATATGCAGGCTAGTGGACCCCATTGGATTTGGCCAGAAAAAAAAGATATTTCATCTGAAAAAATATTGGTAATTATTAAAAAAGTTGCTCCACCAGCCCTTGTAACAAGTAGAGGCCATTATAAGTTCTAAAACAATGGTACATATAGGTATAGGATTTAATTTCTTATAAAATGTAAGTATATATTAACTATTGTCAAGCTCACTATTTGTATGTACTCTTCTGTTTGTCTGTACTCTTCTTTAAAAAGTTGCTCCACAAGCCCTTGTACAGGCTGCTGAAAGTTAACAACAGTTGTATGTATGTTTATATAGGTGTTATTTCCAATAAAATGTAAGTATTGTCCAGTTTAATAGTTGTACTGATCACTGTTCTTCAAAAATTTGCTTCTCAAATTCACAACTTGGCACACTATCACACCTGTCACAAATTCTGTCACACCCGTCACGCCAGAAAAAAAATTCCTACGAGGTAAAAAAATTTAATTGTGCTATAAATCTTGTGTTTTAAGTTTCATCTGAAACTCATTCAATAGAAAAAAAAAAATGCTACAGAAATGAAACATTAAAAAATTCACAGGAAATTGTACAAATGCAAAGGTAAGTGAAAACTCATGTCCCGAAAACATCACACCCGTCACAAAATTTAAAATATTTTTTAAAAAAAAATTGAAAACTTCCAGTTTCATTTTAGCTTAATTATTTAAGCAAATGCATAGGTTAACATCATTTAAAACTTTGTTGGTGTTTACTAAGTTATTAACTGGATAAAACTCAGATACAGCTCTCAAAAATAGCGTCTCAACGTGACACACGTCACAATGGAATTGCCCTTAAGTGATTTTGTGAAATTTTCAATGTTTTTGTGAAGCTACTGATTTTATTACTTGATTTTTGTGAAAGTACTTAGTTCAAGACAAGATTTTTGTGAAGGTACCGTAAAACAGTAGCAAAATCAGCCTGCATTGGGCCCTGGTGTTGGACCTATGAGCTGAATCTAAAAAAATGAAAAAGTAACAATAAAACCATTAAAGAAAGTACCATAAAACATTGGTATTAATCAAGGGTGAGGGAAGGGGGGTATTGAGGGGCATTTTCCCATTTTAGGGGGGCTTTTGCTTTGGGGAAATCAAATTAATTCTTTATATATAATAATCTAAATATTTTGCAATATTTAGGGGGTGCGCCCTTGCAAACTCTCCTAAAGTATCACCCCTGCATTTATCATTAGTAGTCATACTTCAGATTGTGAACAAAGGCTTCCCTGAAGTAAACAGGAAAATCGTTTAGTATCATTGCTCTAGTAGTATTTTGATCTTACAACGTCACTGTTTCTTCATTTAGTGAAATGTATCATTGTGAAATGTAAATTAGTTTGGGAAACCATCAACATTTCAATTATCCTAATTAAAGTAGCACAATAAATCCTGTAGAGGAACAAGGATTAGTTTTTAGTGCCAATAGTTTTAAATTTTATGTGCATTAAGAGTTTTTTTTTACTGACTTCAAAAAAGACATTCTCAGTTCGTCAGAATCTTTTTTATGTATGTTCCCATGCATAGACCAATTTACAACATTTTCTGGATCTCTCTCTGTCTGGATGTCCGAATCTCTCTGTCTGGATCTCTGTTACGCACATAGCACCTAGACCGTTTGGCTGATTTTCATGAAATTTGGCACAAAATTATTTTGTAGCATGGGGGTGTGTACCTCAAAGTGATTTTTGGAAAATTTGATTTTGTTCTTTTCTATTCCAATTTTAAGAACATTTTACCACACAAATTATCATAATGTGGACAATTAAATTACCAAATTATCATAACGTGTAACATGGGCGAGCAAATTGGTGAGAAATTCACCATTCATTATTGGAAAATATACAGGTGAATCAAATGACCTTTTAATTTTCTACTACGGGCAAAGCCGTGCGGAAACCGCTTGTTATGAATAAATGGTTACTAACTGTGAGCCTAAACCACGTGTAATAATAAATGACACAAACAGATAAAGTTAAACATTTATTTCTTACACATTAATATTTATAATTTACTTTAGTAAGAAGGAATACTTTTTATAAGGAATAAAAACTTGAACAATATTTGCATATATTTTTCTTTTCTGGTTTTAATCTTATCGTAAAAATCTTCAGAAACTGATACTATGTTAATTTTACAAGTCTATGTTTCAAATGGCAAAGTAATTATCCTAAATAATCCTTATTTTTAGACACTTTTGGTCATCTGTCATCAAATTTACCTTTTTCCGGGATGAGAAAACCGGACACCTGGATTTTACTTGAAAACCGGTACTGTCCCAGTCAAACCGGGGTGTCTGACAAGTCTAATCTTTGCTGTTTTCAGACTCCTGTGCTCGACGCTTTCTCTCTCAACATGTACGTAAGGAAGACCTCTCTGTCATGTACCACATACAGACTTATTTTACACCCTACGCATGTACCCTACACACTTATTTTAAGTTTAGACCTCTAAAATGCAAAAAATAAATTAGTTTTAAATAACAAAGAGGAACAAAAAAGTCCTACTTACATACAATTTCCTACCCAAACCAAAAATCAAATTTATTTTACAGTTCCAGTGAAAAAAATAAATAAACTAAACACCTGATTGAATCGATTATTTCAGAAAGAGCATAAGTCACATTTTTTTTTTTCCAAATTGAGTTATCTGTGGTAATTCCACATTTGTATGTAGAGACATCGACCAGTGTAGCAGGGAAGTCGATGCTTGTACAATAAAGAAGTTTATTTAGGGGTCACATTTTTCATTTAGTGCAGAAAGGGCATAAGTCCCAGACTTATGCCCTTTTTGCAGTAAATGCGAAGGAAGAAATAGTAAGGTGCAATGTCAAGATCATAGAAGAACTTGATTTTTTGGCATAATGAAGTAAAAACAAATAACTCCTTTGATCTAGCATAATTTCAGTAATGGTAGGTTCGTCAATTCGCGGGGTTAGGGGGAATTCGAAATTTCGAAATCGGAGTGAAATTCGCGAATTTCTCAGGGGTTTTATCAACATCACTCTAGAATCTAAAAAAAGTGTATGATTTCAGTGAAATATACACTGTGGTCAAAATAAGAACAACACTGCATAAGACTTTTTCTAGAAATAACACTGGAGAAATTTAACAAGATTACTGTTGACTTTCCTCTGAGAGGACATTTGTTTGTCCTTTGCGACTGGTTTTAGGGCAGTAAAAGGAATGTTAAACAAATATAAGATTATTACCATGTGAAATCCAATCTCTTTTTAGTGAAATTCTGAAATTACATCAAGATTCACCTTCACGTCTGTTGAAAACAATGAAATCTATAATGGGGTTGCTTCTTTCAGTCAAAAGTAGTACTTTTGGTCACTGAAATTGATAGAATAAGCAAAAAAAAAAAAAAAAAAAAAAAAAACATGGACCCAGAAAATGCTTTCATTTTCCCAGCAGTTTTTTTAAATTAGTTTTTTTAAATGTCTGTTTTTTCAAACAAGGTGTGGTCTGGATGACGTTTAAAATGATACTCTTTTTCGCATCTTTCTACTTCGTTTCCACACCACCTTTTTTTTCCTTTAGAGAAAAAGCTTAGTTCTTCGAGCATAGGTCGAGATAGATCTGCAGAAAAAAATGTCGCTTTTTCCAATGGTGTCAAAAGGAAAACTGTGGAGCAATGCCTTCACTCTTTATTGATAGATGTAATGAAGAAAGTTGTGCCTAAATTTCGAATAACTCTCGTCGTAATTAAAATGAACAGGGCCGTCGCTAAGTGCATTCGTTTGGGGGGGCGTTGAAACTGATTTTGCCGACTGACTCCTGAAATTTGCCGACAGATACATACGCACACAATATATATATATATATATATAAAATTTGCTTTGACCGGAATTTGTTACATATTGAAGTCTGGAACACGCATTGTAGACTAGCATTAGTAATGCTAAGGGGATGCATTAATTTCGATAAAATTCAATATATACTGCTCTCCTTCGAAAAATTTCCGGAATTGGCATCCTAAAAAAGTGACTTTAGGCTTTGTTGTTTATTTTAAGAAAGAAAGGGGCGCAGGTTCCTTCCCATTACCCTTTTCACTGGGGTCAATTTTGGACTTTATTATGGAAAGGATGGTTTTGGGTGCTTTTCTGTAAAGATTTCTTGAGACAAAGGTTTATGCTATCTTTGTTCATGCAAAGAAAAGGAATGGTGGGTTCGGGGGTCTTCCCCCGAAAGGTTTTTGAAACTAGAGTTTTAAAACCGCAGTTTTAGGCTATTTATGGAGACTGTAGGTAAGAGGATAGGTACTGACAGATCACCAGTGGACAGTGGCAGATTAGCTAGAAAAAAGGGAATGGCATAAACAAACAGCCATGACCCTCGATTTTAAAAGACTTGATTGTTTAGGAAGTTTACGAGGAATTATATTTTCTTTTAGAGGAGACATAATTAGGAAATTCGAAAAAAAAAGAAAGGAAACATATTTTAACCATCCAAAAATTTAAGTTTAACCCATAAGAATATTTTCTACTTACACAAAAAGTTTTCATACTATATGGTGAATTAATTATATTACATAAGCAAAGCATGTTTTTGGAAGGAAAAAGAATCTCACGGTAATCATCCGTTTAGGTATCTTTGAATACCTTGTTTCTGATTGAATATTTCCATAGCGCACTAATAAGGTTAAAAGAATACAAACCAGGAGAATTGCATTGTATACCGAGAAATAGAGAATATAATATGATATAGAAATACAATATGAGTTATACCATGATAATAATGGAAGGTTAGAAATAACGGGGTTCGGGAGGTTCTCCCCTTGAGAATTAAAAAAAATGTTATTCTGAAAACGAAATTTTAGACAACCTTTGACGATGTTAGGGTGAGAGTAGGCTCGGAAATTTTTTCGAAACTTAAGAATGCGATTTTAAGCTATCTTTGGATCCGTTAGGGGAAGGGATGGGGCCTAGGTGCGCTTCCTTTGCAATTTTGTGAAATTAAAGTTCCATAGGCAATCATAGACCACTATTAATCATATTAAGGAAAGAAGAGGTTAATGATACCTTTTTCGCGTTGGGGGGAAAAAGTGGGGTTAAGACTCATCCCCGAAAATTTCTGAGACTGAAGTTCGAAAAACGTATTTTTACACGATCTGTGATGATGTTCACAGGCTGTCCCTCGAAAAACTTTAACATTTCTGTACTGTCTCCAAAAATGGGGTTTTTAAAAATCCCTTGCCGATAAGAGGCCATGTCTACCTAGTCGGAAACTAGGGGTCTGACCAGTGGGCCCAGCTCGAAATCAGACTAGTACAAATTTTATCAGTTTTATGGGAGGAGAGATGCCCAGAAAGCAAACCAACAACCAACAAGGGACCCGCCTCCTTGGCTCTCGCTGGTCCTGTATTCAAGCCTCCAATTTCCAACAATTCCCTCATCCCCTTTCATCTCTACACATAACCTAAAACTTCGCTTTTGAAACTTCAAAATCAAAATTTTTCTTGAAACATCCTCCAACACCAATATTTTCCCAAACGTCATCAAAATTAGCCTCAAACGCGTTTTAGGATTTCAATTTCAAAAAAAATCCAGTTGAGGGTTTCCGAGCTACACGCTTTCCCAAACATCAAAGATAGCCAGAAATTGCTCAAAATTTTGCAGAGATAAATTCTGAAACACCCCCTCTCACCTAATGTCTGCAAAGATTGTCTGAAATTGCGTTTTGAAAACTTCCAAATCCGAAAAATTTCTGGGAGAAACTCTTGACCCCATAATATCAGCAAAGATAGTCCTAAAACTGACTTCAATTTTACAAATATTCCGAGAGTACTCCAAATCCTCTTTCCACATTACCAAATGTAGCCTAAAATTACGATTTTTACGTCATTTCCCCAAATAATCGCATTCTACTCTTTTTACAAGCCGCCTAGCATCTATGGCAGCAACTAAAAGTACAATTTCGACATTTAACGAGTGAGTATCCATTTAAAAGAACGGTATTGATGATTAAGAGCGTCAAAATGGTCTAACTCTGTCTGATGTCAGTACACAGTGAAATCAAAGTCTTATTTATAAATAACTAAAAAAAAAGAAAAGAAAAATGAGAGCTATTTCAATATTTAATGTTTAAAAATATTTTCTGAGCATGTTTAAGTGAATTATTAATCTTACTGTAGGTGAAAACATTTCAGTATTTCTGTCTCCTAGTTAAGTTTTAATCATATAACTCATGCATAGATTTTGCGGCTATTTATATCTTTTTTAAAATACCCAGATTCACAAATACGAGTGTATTTGAACTTTAAATTATTAATTAATAATTAAAAGCTACCAATTTATTAGCATAATTCGTAATGAAGCCTATTTAGCGATTCAATGAAAAATAATCCTCATATAAATAATAGCCTATGATCGAGTAACCCGCGTGTTTCAGCAATGAAACTCTCGCCACGGCATGATAATTTGATAATATATTTTGGTAATGTTTAACATGCAGGGAAAGGCTTTATCGTGACATGAACTGGATCCGGTAACTTAACTGATTTACAGTCAGTTCAGGGGAATGAAGAAACGAAAAAGCGGTTAACTATGAACGCAATCTACTGGAGTTAAGGGTTAATCCACTGGAGTTAAGGATAAAATTTCAACTATCAAAATATCACCTAACAGGCAATTGCTTCGTTGAAATGTAAAAGAGAAGTAATTTTCACCCGTCATACCTTGACGGGCGGCTTTCTGTTAATGTCTTAAAGGTAAGAATCTGGGCCCCCTCCGAAACAGAATTTTGGCTACGTCACTGGGTTTGAGAAAGGGGGATCGAAATTTTTCCCCAGAAATTTTTCGAATTGTAGTTCTAAACATATAGTTTTAAACGTCAAACGATCATAAGTGATGTTAGAAAAGTTGTGTATCAGCTGATTTCTCTCGAAAAATTTTGAAAATTGAGGTCTTAAAAATGCGATGTTACGCCATCTTTGGTTAACGAGGTTCAAAATCAGAGACTCTCTCCCGAACACTTTTTGAAATTGAATACCGAAAATCGAAGTTTCAGACGACGTATTTTGCAGTGATAGCTTAGATAACTTTTGCCCTTAAAAATCAGGAATCCTGAATGCCTGTATCCATCAATAACTTTTATTTAACTTGACTTTTTTACCGTTAGAGCGACTGGTATCACTTTTCATTACTAAATTTTAAATATTTTTCTCTATTTGAAACATATTTTGGCGGTCTTTACTTTTCTCCACTTTACTCTGATTTTCGTGATGATATCGTGGTTTATAAAAAAGTAGAAGTATAGATATGAGGGTTGCCCCTGAGAAACTATCTTGTTTGTTTATTTATCCACTTTTTTAAACTGAAGCTTGTCATGCGTTTCAATACTGCACTCACTACTTTTTTTTTTCTACTTTATTGGTTAAAAAAAGTGTTTGAGACGTATTTCAGCTGCCTTTAGTTTGGTAATTTTAATGATGCACATTTTTGAATGTTCCTAAATAATATTTTAAGATTGCATTTTCTTAAATTTTACAGTAAAAAAAAACATTTATTTGTTTTCTTTTTCTTTCTTTCATTAATTTTCTTTTCTTTTTTTAAAACTTTCAACACTGTGAATGTGTAACAGGGGCCAATAGACATCCATTTTTCCATCTCAGCCAGCATCCAATTCACAGCTTTTATTTTTCAATATTTTAGTGGAAGATATATAAAAAAGACAAGCTCAAAATAAAACTTTGAAAAATTACATTAAAATAATCATACCTCTTCTGCTGCATTTCAATAAGTTTTTTTCCCCTCAAACTAAGATCAAATACTTTCAGATGTTTCCTCCCTTGCCACAAGAAGAATTATTGCTCGTTCGCTTGCAAAGTGAAGTTCAAAATTTCAACTAAACTTTTTTTGTGCAGTGCTAAATAAACAAAATAACTCTATGTAGGATAGTCATTCAAGTCGTCTGCTCTATTCCTTGATGCAGTCAGCAATGAAAATCAAACTCAGTGCAACTTTTGTCATCAATGCTCCACAGCGCTAATAACCATTTTCTTCTTTTGGCGGAAAGGTCACAGCAGGGCTCCGGACAGACCGTTCGAAACTAAATAAGAACACAGTTGATCTAGGATTTCCCTAATTTTCCCTCGAGCTCCGAGTTCCCCCCTGATGGTCCGACATTTTTGTGTTTCTAGTGTCAAACGGGTCTTTCTTAATGTACCCCCCACACGACTACGCCATCTCGGCGGCGACATTTCTGAGTATACTACAATTGACGGACAAATGTCCTGACACTTGTGTGGTCGAAAAATTACCGCAGCTAGTAAAATACTATTTCGATGAAAAAGTGGAAATGGTGCTCAATGTGCGTATAGAAGTTTGTTTCAAAAACAAACCCTTATGAGTACAAATGTGATTTTGTATTGCAATATTTTCACTATCTTTCTCTCTATTTTAATTTGCTTTAGTTTCGGCGTCCCATGTATTTTTTTCACTTTGATATGGTTTTTATTGATGATACAATTTCATAAATGTGTCGACGGCCAGAAGCTATTGTATTTTTAAACTGAGAATTTCCATGGGTTTTTCAAGTAATGTTCTAAAAAATTATTTTTTAAAAAATGTTTGAAACGTGCATCTTGACTGCTCCTAGTTTGGTAATCTTAATGTGCAGTACAGATTCCCGGGTAATTTCTAAATAATATATTAAGGTTTCTGTTTTCTTTTCAGATTTTCAAAATAAACACTCGATTAGAATTTACGAATGTCGGACTTAACGTTCAAATCCAAAACGTCCATGACATTTAGAATTAACTCTAAAAATAAAAATTGCCGATTGTAGCTGAAACTGCCGACTGACCCTGTGGCCTCAGCAAAATATTCTTATTCGGCAAAACTTGTTTGATGATTCGGAAAGTTTTGGGACATTATTGCTTTTTTTTTTTAATTCCTGAGTTTTCCTTCTCATGTGTGCATTGCATACCCATATTTTATTCTTCGGCAAATTGAGAACTTCTCACAAATTGAGAATTTTCCAAAAATTTTAAGTTCGGGGCGTCAATGGATCAGTGTCGGCAAAATCAAGTTTTGTTCATATGAATGTCGGTAAATTGGGAATACGGTGCAATTAGCAGTTGGTGAGTTGATTATGTCTTTCAGAAGAAGAGTCGTCAGTATGATCACAGGATGCACTCGACATGCCTATACAAACTATACTAGTATAAACATGTTTTTGATTTTTCTTTCATTAGTAAAACACATTACTTTGCACTCAAATATTTTGAATCTGGAATCAATTGAAAAAGCAAAAATGCCGACTGTATAGATGAAATTTTTGAGGGGATCGATGCTTTATTGTGTTGGCAAAATGAGCTGTCGCAAAATGAGCAATCGGCATATTGAGCAGATGAAAAAAATGTTCATGTCTGCGATATGAATTCATCAGAATGAACATGAAGCGCAGTCAAACATGGTATACATACCCGCACAAACTCTTCATGTTTTCTTTCATCCCGTAAATGCTTATTATTAATTATAAATCTGTGTATATGTGCATTATACATATTTTAAAAAACCAAACACTTCGTGTCGTGAATGCTGAAACTAATGAGTCAAAAATGCCGACGCATGTGAATTTGATGATTAGGCACTGGGCAGTGCCGTATTTTCGCTCTCGGTAAAAGCGTCTTGAAGATGCACGCTCAAGGGAACAGTCGGCGAAAGAATGCTGATTGATCCTGTTTGCTGTACGTAGTGTGAACAAAATGAATGTAAATAAAGATCCTTTTCATTATTTTCTCTTGCGCAAAGTACCTAAAAGGTTATGTTTGCAACTTTGAAATATGAAAATAACTTTAAAAAAAAAAAATTTCAATCAATAAAAGCTTTGAAAATCCGACACATTGAAAATGCCAACTTAAACTGATTTTGCCGACTGGATGAAATCTCTGGGAGGGTGAAACACCCCCGTCACCCCCCCCTATGGCGACGGTCCTGAAAATGAAGCATTCAAAAAAATTGTGTAGAACGCGGAAAATTCTACCCTTTCCCACGATATATAATATGAATTTGTGCGAGTAATTTTTCAGCCCCATATTCGGGAATTTGTGTGAAAATTAGGCCTAAACTGGAATAAAAAAAGAACTTGTCAAATTTTATTCGAACTGATCTGCAAACCTTTTCGGTGCTAAAAGAAATTTACTCTGAGAATTTCAGCAAAATCGACCAGGCAGTTTGTGAGTTTTGTGATTTCAAACAAACAGACTCTTTTTGGGGGCTTCATTTTATACTATGTAGAGACAAAGTGACTATTTACAATTAGAAAGTGAAATATTGCAATAATTGATGTGAAATTAAATTAACTCTTATAACCCAATGATGACAGGACGTCTTTAATTATTTTTGTATTTTTGTCGTTAAATTAAAAGCTTAAAAGGCAGGATTCTCAGAGTAATCCTCTCACAAATATAGCGGACGCTTCCTAATAAGGAGCAATACTTCCACAGTCCTTTGACTCTCCATTATTCGGAAGTACAAATGTAGCATGATGTCAATAGTTAAACTTGTACTGCTATTAATTTTCTTTATTTTTATTGTCGTATTAGAAATATGCATTTGAAAGTGCTAGTTTTATGATTGTTTTGAAAACCAAAATATCACACTTCAAACCAATGGAAACCAATTTAAAAACCAATGCAATATCATGAGAATACTCATTTCAAGCTTTGCATTTATATAGCAGTGGTTGGAAGTAGCATGCTACAAGTAGCCACAGTAGCTACATTTTTTAGTAGTGTGTAGTGTAGTGCACTATTTTTGAAAAGAAAGTAGAGTAGTAGCGAGTAGTTCAATACAAAAAAACATGTAGTTGTAACGATTTCAAACAACTACTCTTAAATAAAGTTTCAAATAAACTAAACTAACGCGAGCGATGCATCTCTCGTATTGGTTTTGAAAAAGCTGTGTTTGAATAAAAGTACTGTTAAGATGCACGTAATCAATGGGAGAGAATGGCACATAGAATGAAACAGTACGGTACATATAGTATGTAACAATAATAAAATGCGGCACTACAATAGTATAATGCGCAGTAGATACAGTAATTATATTCGACGAATTTTTAGTTGTTCAAGCATTTCGAAAATCTTTGAATTTCTATAGTTGTCAAAAACTTTCTATTTTTCCTTTCATTTTCAAACTTTAGGTAAACAGCTTACTTATGTGAAGTTATGTTTCATCAACGTTATATTTAGGTCCAGAGTGGCGATTTGTACATTAACAAAGCAATGTTTCGACTAGTACGGCGTGAGGAACTTCCGCTTTCAGTGATGCTGAAGAAAAAGTCCATTAGCGATACTAAAATTTAGTACCTAATAAAACAGGTAATACTTACCCGCGATTCATTTCCGAAAAACTTTGTGTTGCGGGTGAGGAATTCGCGTTAGCTCAAAAATTCGTTCTCGAGAAAACTCTTTATATAGCCATATCGCGTTGCAGCGAGAGTCCACTGCAGTTTAAAATTGCACATAAAAGTAAAATAAACATTCTTAGTTATATTCAGTAAGTTACCGCCCTATAGCCAGGGCTAAGGCAGAAATACGTGAAATACATCGCCAGCTCATTCGATTCCAGCCGAGGACTGCAGTTTCGTGCTTATTAGCACTCAACAGCCTGGCATACGACTGACTGAGCTGGAGGTGGAAAACCTCTTAAGGAAGCCAAGAGTGCCAAGCAAACCGGTAGCTAATATAGAATTAGCAGTGACCAGACGAGAGACCAAAGCATTGGTTCGGTTCAACTCGAATATTGAAGGCAAGGCAGGTATATTCAGTTTGTTACTGCCCTATAGCCAGGGCTAAGGCAGAAATACATGAAATACTCCACCAGCTCAGTCAATTCCAGCTGAGGACTGCAGTTTCGTGCTTATTAGCACTCATCAGCTCGGCATAGGAGTGACTGAGCTGGAGGTGTCCAGCTCAATAGGCACAAAACTGCGGTCCTCGGCTGGAATTGACTGAGCTGGCGGTGTATTTCATGTATTCTTAGTTATGTTTCATATTTTGGTTATTTATTAATATTAAATTTTTAATGCTAGTACGTTTGGGATATTTTTCCTATCTATTTTTTTTTTACTGATTGAGTTTTAACATATTAACATAATAAAAGTCAATTATTAAATAGTTTAAATTTTGGAGGTTATTCGGTAATATTGAATAATGTTTTCGTTTCATTTTATCAATAGCGCAAGAAAGGAGATGGTGTCCATATCCAGACCCGTAACTTGAAGCTCAAAATAATTTAATTAGCTCCTACAAAATACATTTTCATTATAAAATCAACCCCTATAATGGAAATGAAAGTTTTTCTCATTTGTTTAAAATTAGTTTTTCATTATCTAAGTCAATTATGTACATGTATGCCTATGTGAAATTTAAATCAAAGTATGCCTGCATCTATTTACATTTTCAAGTAGCTCAGTTGTACTTCTTGAATTAAATATTCACTGTTAAGAATGAATTAAAAATTTGAAGGTTGAATTCTTTCAATTTTTAAATTCTTGCAGCGAATTCTCGTAAAAATCGTAAAAAATGTTTGTAATGACAAATTGATTCAGTAAAGTTAAGGAAGAATAAATAATACTTAGTTATATTCCATGTTTAAGTGAGCCACTTTATTAATCTAAACCACCTTTTGAATTTTTTCGTTCAATACTCAAACGGTGTGTATGTGTATGCTTTTCATTTATTTATTTTTTAAAAAGTAGCGAAGTAGCAACTATTTTTCAAAAGTAGTTTGTAGTTGCTACATTTTGAAAAAAGAAGTTGTAGTTCGCTACAAAAAAAAAAAAAAAATGTAGTTTTTCCAACCACTATTATATATTATAGTAACATCTGCCGTATGAAATTTTGACGACAATTTTTTTTTTTTTTTCGCATTTTTCAAATTTTTTTAAGTTTGAGAGCTGCAGCTACACAAATGTATCTGCCGTCCTCTTAGCGCCATTTATTTTCAAACTGGGATCAACTATATGTTTAAGAACATAGTTAAAATATTGCTAGATAGGTGGTGCTGCAAACTTTGAAAATATTTTACCGTGTCATTTTACTCCCAATCCCCCCTATGACTTTTTTTTTTTCATGAGAGTTATTTAGACAATACAAGAGTAGCCCAATGAGTTTGATGGGATTTACTTGGACTCATCAGATAAGCATAGGGGGATACTTTGCACCCTGTCGGTTATCTCCACCAAACGTAAGCACTTCCTTTAACTAAAGCCCTGGATCCTTCTCCTAAGTAGCGACACGGGGAGTTGTCGGCCATGTTGGGGCCAAGCATCGGCTGTCTTCCTATGTCTGCTATGATGAAATAGTGGTTTCTTAGTAACTCCTTGTTAATAAATATTCCTAGATTCTTCGATAACAAAAATTTGAATGTACATTAACTTTTTTTTTTAATTTTTATTTGGTAAGGAAACTAATTTTGATATTAAGGCATTTTAATGTGCAAAGATGTTGATGCTTAATGTTTTACAATAATTCTCGACCTTTTTGCGAAATATTTTTTTACTCTCTTCCCCGAAAGCATGGAAGTAGGATATTTATGTTATGTATTAAAGAATAGATATTATGATTGTATTGATTATCAGAATAGCATAAATAATTAATCATCCATTGATTAATCGCAGCAGATATACTTTATTAACCAAAAAGTAGATTTTTTTTTTATCGTACAGACACAAAATTAAGCTGTATGTTACAAGGGTTTAAACTACTGGTTCTTTGAATTTTAAAGTAACATAACCAATGTATAAATATGATACTTGCAGTTCCAGTTTGTATAGAATATAAGTTTTTATTATTAAACTGAAGTGAAATTTCGAATCGAAAACAATGTAGTATTTAAAAATAAAGCGGCTTTCTTTTCATCCATAAAACTCATGGATTAAAACAAACTTTCGCTATTTATTTCAAGGATTGAATTCTTCTTTGAAAACTTATAATTATATTTAATCATTTACTTAAAATATAAACTATCGTTTTCAGCATTAACGTTTCACTACACAAAGTGGATTTAAATAAAATTTTGAATGAGTAACGCAATGAAATGCAAAGTAAGATTTTCTGCCTTTTAATAAAATAAAATAAATGTTGTCAAAGTAGCATGTTCATTAAAAATAACACAGCAAAATACGGTGAGTGTTTCAAGTTTTATGTTGCGAAATTGTTAAAATATAAGATATTGGATTAGTATAAATATTTTTATACAACATCAACTCTCTCAACAATATAATGTCCGTGAATAATTGATTGTTTTCTTTTTTAAATGTCAATGAATAAAGGGAGACATTTGTCATATTAACTCACAGAAACATAGAATAAAAGTAATAAATTAGCTTAAGATTTTAAACAAAAGTTTTAAAATACATGTAAAGAGATGAATCAATTACTCGTGTTATTGATTTTGTATTGCACATTAATGCATGCTTACAATTCTATTAAACATAAAAGTAATAGTTGCTTGTTTCAAAATGTTGCTTTCGTTTCACTGGCATTTTTCCTGAATTCACTAAACAAGTATTCAGATTACAGATCTGAGATAAATAGAAGCATTGACGATAAAGTTTTAAATATTAACTGCGCTGAAATAATTTGAACTTTAAATTTTGGCCAAATAATCGATATTGTTGAAGAAAAGTAAATAAATAAATAAGGAACTGGCCATTTAATAAATACGTGTTTACACGGAAGAGTTACAATAAATACTTTATGAAACACCAAAAATGGCAAAAAAATATCCTGTGAAAATAATCCTAGAAGAAGAAATGAACAAGAACTCACTGTGAAAAAGTAAAAACTCAAGGAATGCAATATTTTTAACTACGATGCGTTGGAAAAAAAAAAAAAAAACGTGAGTTTGAATACAAACAAATATTAAAAATATATACAAAAAAACATTGAGTTATACAGAGATGCACACTGGGGGGGGGGGGATAAAAGAAGTGAAGTCATCTCTGCCGATTCAATGCACCCAGATTTTACGTTTTTCTTTATTTCGTTTCCCTCTAGGTAAAGGATATAATTTGGTGCCCGATTCAGCCCTATTCACTCACTTAACGGCACAGTAAGTAGATGCTAAAATGAACGAAGAAATAAATATACCGATAAATAAATATGAGCAAGAATAGCGAGAACGCAATGTTAAAAGACCGGTAAGCACTCAGATTTTGGCCCCAAGATGTCAAACGATTGACCACGTGATCGGTCACATCCAATAAGAATCGGAAGCGGCACCAGACAATAGGGGAAAACGATGTCGCTACTTCTTCTCCGTTCGAGGGCTTTACCTTTAACTAAAGCCGTGTGTCTAGGACAGCTCATCAGATTATTATTTTTTTTAAATGATCGTCGGAAATACTGAAGCATGTCAGATTAAGATAAGGTGGGTTAATTACTAGTTTAAAAGTACATTTAGGGTAACAGCACCGGTAACAGACATGTCTAAGACATCGCTCTCGGGTTAACTCAATTTTCTGAGCCTATTAATGTTTTGAGATTTTTTAAACTATTTTTCTCTCATGCAACTACATCTCATCTAACATTCGGCTGCTTCTGGATCCTCTGAATGAGTTAATTCTATTTTTATTTGCTCAATTTCGAAAAAAGGTCTGACCTCTAGTAACAGACACCGACAATTCTGATGACACCCAGTAACAGAAAGGATGAGTGATGGACAGAATTTCCCTTTTCTCTTCAAAATGTGCAAAAGTTCTTTATTTTTAGATATAAAGCCTTATTAAAATCAAATGAACATGAAACACCGCAGACCTTGTGGTAGCTGTACATAACCTTCCACCACTGCCTTGTAAATGCCAACTTGCTCATAAAATTCACTCTGATAACACCAGTTAGTTGCACCGTATTCATGAGCGTCACAGCAACATCCGTTTTACTCACCTAAAATTCTTATTTAAATCCAAACTTACTACTGTCTGTTACTGGACCCTTGTCTGTTACTGGTGCCGTTACCCTAAAAAGTCTAATGATTTGAGCTTAACAAAGGGTCTAGAAGGGTTAAAGTTTCAAAAAAAAAAAAAAAAAAAAAATATGTGTAGACATTCTCCGCTGTGGTTGAAATTCATTTTTATTTTGAAGGAAATAGTGCAATCATCACGAAGAAAATATAATCTGCCGATTTCCATGTGCCGAAGTAATAGAATTTGTCTATCAAGTTTAGACCGTGCACCTGTAATAAGCATGCGCAGTAAGTGAATACTTCATCTGATCATAAAAGAACGCGATCCTATTGAAGCTTGACCGGGGAGAGGTGGCAGATGAATAGGAAGCAGAAACGGAATAAACTTCATTTTGTAGTAGGTATGATCGGCGAGATTTTTTTAAATATAGCTGTTGGATTTTGGGCTATCATGACTGAAACATCAAGTTGAACCATATGTATAAAAATTTGACATTGTCAAGTGTTTGAATGTAACAATTTTTTTTTTTTTTTTTTTTGCGTTTTCATAGTCTTTTTTTTTTGCAAAGGTTGACTTAATGTCCTCTCTGAATATTAATTTTTTTTCTTCTAATTTTTATCCCTCTGTCTGGTCGCTCTTCACCACACAGATTGGCAGATGAACATACCTATGGCATCTGAGACACGTTGAGGCATCAATATCTAACAAGATCAAGTTTTTCGATGTAGCTGTTTTTTTTTATATATATTTTTATAAAAAAAAATTTGAAAATCTGTAGACGCTGTGGTGGACTAAAAATTATAAACTTTAACTTTCTGCAGAAATATGAACTTTAGCTTCTACCAAGAATTCGAACTTTAACTTCCACTTCCACTAATCAATGCGGCACATATACAGCCACCATTGAATTGTCAGTCAGAGTTCATCTTCACACGTCTTGCTTGTTGGTCATGTCTCCGGAGCTCATCTGTAAACATCGTCGAATGTTTCGTCGTCTTTTAAGAAGTCCCCGTCCTGTTGTGCCGTCACCAGCACAAAAGGTGTGTACTTGCGCAACCATCCAAGTGGTAACTAAAGTGGCGACCAGAACGCTTTCCCACCACTGAAAGAGGAACTAAGCCCGAGTTGAGTAACGGCACCAGTAACAGACAAGGGTCCAGTAACAGACAGTTGTAAGTTTCAATTCAAATAATAAGAATTTTAGGCGGGTAAAACGGATGTTGCTGTGACGCTCATGAATACGGTGCAACCATCTAGAGTTACCAGAGTGAATAAGCCAGTTGGTATTTACAAGGCAGTGGTGGAAGGTTATGAACAGCCACCAAGAGGTCTGCAGGTGTTTCATGTTCATTTGGATATAATAAGGTTTTATATCTAAAAACTAAGAACTTTTGACTTTTTGAAGAAAAAAGGGGAATTGTGTCCATTACTCATCCTTTCTGTTACTGGGTGTCATCAGAATTGTCGGTGTCTGCTACTGGGGGATCGGACCTTTTTTCGAAATTGAGCAAATAAAAATGGAATTAACTAATTTAGAGGATCCATAAGCAGCCAAACGTTAGATCAGATGTAGTTGCATGAGAGAAAAATAGTTCAACAAGTCTAAATATATTGAAGAGTTCCAAAAATCAAATTAACCTGAGAGCATTGTTTTAAGCATGTCTGTTACTGGTGCCGTTACCCTAAATCCCCATTTAGCATAAGTAGGCCAAATTACAAATTGTTTTGGATGACATTAAACCATTTTCGTCTTCAATAATGATGTTACTTGTCATGTTTCTTTCAGGACTCCTGGTTTTAAGAACTCACTGCTGGAAGACCAAATTCTTGTGATGGCTCAGGACCCAAAGTTTGTGCGGTAAACAGCATCATCGATCACAATTTAAAAACAGAATACTTTTCTTTAGAATAGCTTTTCCTTTGCTGAAGCTTACAAATGAATACCAACTTAAAAAAGAAATCATTTATGTGTGAATATTGCAAAAAAACGTTTAGTTGGCCTTCAAAATTAGAGACACATTTGAGGGTACATACTAAAGATAAACCGTATTGCTGTGAATTTTGTAAAAAGTCATTTTCTCGAAATTCACATTTAAAAACACATTTGAGGATACACACTAAAGAAAAACCATATTCTTGTGAGTACTGTCTAAAAGCCTTTTCTCGGAGTTCAAGTTTGGGAAGACATTTGAGGATACATACTGAAGAAAAACCGTACGGTTGCAAATTTTGTATAAAGTCATTTTCTGGTAGTAGAGACTTGAAATCACATTTAAAAAGCATACACTTTAATGGGAATCCATATTATTGTGAGTATTGTAAAAAAGGATTTTCTCACAGTTCAAATTTGAAAAAACATTTGAGGATACATAATAACGAAAAACCATACACTTGTGATCTTTGTAAAAAGTCATTTTCTGAAAGTTCTAGCTTAAAGCTACATATAAGGATACATACGGAAGAAAAGCCATACTGCTGCGAATTTTGTGAAAAGGCCTTTTATCAAAGCTCACGTTTGAAACAACATTTGAGGATACACCCTGGAGAAAAACCGTACTCTTGCAAAATTTGCAAAAAGTCATATTCTCAGAGTTCAGTTTTGAAAAGACATGAGAGGATACATACGGAAGAAAAACCATATTTTTGCGATTACTGTCCAAAAGTATTTTCTGAAAGTTCATATTTGAAAATACATTTGAGAATACATAATGAAGAAAAACCACACAGTTGCGAATTTTGTAAAAAGTCATTTTCTCAAAGTTCACATTTAAAAACACATTTGAGAATTCATACTGAAGAAAAACCGTACTGTTGTGAATTTTGTAAAAAGTTATTTTCTCAAAGTTCAAATTTGAAAAGACATTTAACAATGCATACTAAAGAGAAGCCGTACTGTTGTGACTACTGTAAAAAGACATATTCTGATAGCTCAAATTTGAAAAGGCATTTAAGAATACATAAAGAAACTGGATTCTTGTGAGCATTGTCAAAGTCCAAATTTGGAAATACATTTGAGGACATACACTGAAGAAAAACCGTACTTTTACGAATTTTGTAAAAAAGTTATTTTCTCAAAGCTCGCATTTGAAAATACATTTGAGAATACATACTGAAGAAAACCTGTACTGTTGTGAATTTTGTAAAAAGTTATTTTCTCAAAGTGCAAATTTGAAAAGACATTTAACAATGCATATACTAAAGAGAAGCTGTACTCTTGTGACTACTGTAAAAAGACATATTCTGATAGCTCAAATTTGAAAAGACATTTAAGAATGCATACTGAAGCGAAATCATACTGTTGTGACTATTGTAAAAAGACATATTCTGATAGCTCAAATTTGAGAAGACATTTAAGAATACATAAAGAATCTGGATTCTTGTGAGCATTGTCAAAGTGCAAATTCGGAAATACATTTGAGGACATGCACTGAAGAAAAACCATACAGTTTCGAATTTTGTAAAAAGTCGTTTTCTCAAAGCTCAAATTTGAAAAGACATTTAACAATGCATACTGTTGTGCCTCCTGTAAAAAGACATATTCTGATAGCTCGAATTTTAAAAGACATCTAAGAATACATATCATTTAAAAATACAGATGCAATCCAAATTTATTTATTACTTGTCGTGTATTGAGAACTTAATGGTAACCGGCATCTCACGGAATGAGGAAATGGATTAACTGGAACTGCAACGGTTAGCTTGGCGGGCCATTCCGTGATGTAAATAGCTGGGGCATCGGTAGCGCAGTTGGTTGGCTTTTTATTGTAGTAATCCTGAGGTGGTGGGTTCGATTCCCGCCCGCAGCCCTGGTTGTAACATCCTTCTCTGTGCTGTTAATTCTGTCCTACACTATGTGCCTGTATTGTGCTATCTGTCATATTCGACATGAGTTCATAAACGGGTCCTGTGTGACCAAGTACATGAACTCGAAATGTATGTTGTCAATAAAGAGCAATAAATAGCTATGCGTCTGTGTAATGTGATGTTCTTAAGATGGGGGTTAATAAAGTAAGTAGTCCTGTTCTATCCACGCCTCATCTAAGCTCATGTTGACAATACCAACAAATAAAGGACCACCGAATAACAAATACAGGACATTACTTGTGTTACAGAACTGATAATCACGATGTTTTGACTTGGTTACTCTTATTTATGTAATATTTCGGCTTCCAGGTGCAGATCCCTGGGGCAAGTTCGAATTTTGTGCCAAGTTTCATGGCTGTAGGTGTTATGGGGTCTTCTGGCCATCAGCAGTGGCAGCAAATAGGGGTGTCAAGAAGGGGTGGTCGCACCCCCAAATTTTTCACTAAGAATTAAAAAAAGGTGTAAATTCAATTTAGATAACTTAGAAAATCATTTACCTGCATTTTCAGAACAGAAAAAAAAAAAAAAAAAAAACTGATGGAGAATAATGGTTTGCCTTAACTAAAGAAGTAATCTCTTCATATGGATTAAATATTTAAAAATTGTGTAATCTATGCTATCATGGTGCATCTTGTATGAGATGCTCGTACAGTGTTGAGACTGCGCAATTTTTTTACGCGTAAACTCCATGTCATTTTGCATAAATTTATTGCTCATATTATAACTTAATGTTAAGCTAGTAAGTGTTCATTATTTCTCTGTACTTGAAACACATTTTAGCAACTCGATATATTATATGCTTTCATAGAAACTTTTTGTAAAGATATGCTCTTTTTGAAAAACTTCCCACATCAAAAGATACTTTCACATCAACAAATATATCTTCAGGCTCTTTACTTGACAATCTCTGAGTGACATAAATGGTATTCAAGAGTTAAACCTATAAAAACTCCCTGGAAGAATAACTGGAAAGCGACCTTCTCGATGATAGAAAATCTAACGTTATTTTGATATGTATGACTTTGTTTGAATTTTTGTTTACTTTATTTCCTGCGGAGCGTTTTCTAAACAATGCTACACTCTATCATAAAAATTTGAATCTCAATTATTGAATTGACAATTGAAACTCTTTGTAATTTTTTGCACTAATGCATACTTGAACCAAGTGTGGAACTTTGACAACTTTTTATAAGTTTTTACTGTATGCCAATGTAGAAGAGGTGACAAAACCCAAATGAAGTTGTAGTAAAAATATTAAATTCATATTTTGAATAAAATAATCAATTCAGTTTCTCTAGAAATTGAGACAGGATTTGATGAGATACATTTCTCTTTGGTCTTAAGTTCAATATTATGTAGGTTGGTTATAGGAAACGAAAAAGAAAATATTACACTTATACACTACCGCAGCCAGAAATTCCTTCTAGAGGGGGGTTTTTTGATCAAAAATACCTTCTGGAGGGTTTTTTTTTTTTTTTTTTTTTGATGAAAAATACGTTCTGAAGAGGATTTTTTGATCAAAACAGCCCTTTCGTATGCATAAACTATTGCATTAGAATTTGCGTTTATGTTAAAACCAATAGCTGTGGGGGGTGTTTTCACCCCCTCCCATCACTGCGCCACTGCACTTACAAGAAAAATTTATAGCGTGAAGGAAAAGTAATTGTTTTGTGAATTATAACTTTACTTTTAATGACGCAAAATAAATACTAGCCCAATTTTAAAGAGAAATCTGAAAGAAGTGTGTTTTTTAACATAACTTTCTTGCTTCCATTGTTTTTTGTTCTATTTCAATCTGGTCAGTCATTTTAAAGATGACTTTTGTTTCTCAGGAAGTTAGAGAATTAATTCGAAGCGAAATGTGGCAAGCAAGACCTTCATCTTTAGCTGTACTGGAAATAAAGCAAAACACTGGATGTTGAGTAAATATAGTTACAAGATTTTCTGTTCTTCCTGATCCCAAGAATAGCAGACTAAAACTTTACTAAAAAATAAAAACTAGTACCCAGATATTTTCTGAGATATAACTTGTTACAAAATAAATTTGAAGCTTTGGTCGCAAAAATTTTAATTGTTCTGAACAAGCTTGGTTATTCTTAACATTAAAACTGTTTTATTATTCCTTCCTGTTAACCAATCTTTATTTTATACCGTACTGAGGAAATTCATGTTCAAGAAACTGGACCCCCCAAACGAAATGCTGAAATGCCGCCCCTGGCCATCGGGTACAAAGAAAGAAAGAAACACCGTCACTCTTATATACTGTCGGCCCCACTTCAGCGAATGTCGTCGGTTCTAAGAAAAATTTTCCATTAAGGGGGGAAATTTTATTTACCTTTCAAAATTGATAACATTTGTTTTAAAACGTAATAATAATAAATAAGTAGCTATATGAAGGAAATAATTAATGTTATTACTAAAAAGTTTTTGAAGCAAGCACAGAGCAACAGAATATTTCAATAATTAGCATATATGATATACAGTAGAACCCCTCAATTAAGGGACACTAAGGGAACTAGACATTTTGTCCCTTAAATAAGGTGTCCCTTATTTGGAGTTGGATGAATTGATGCATGCCATGTACTTATTAGTATAATATCACAATAAACATTAACTATTAATACCTATGATTAAATACTGAAAATGTTTCATCTCTACATAGTATAAAATGAAGTCCCCAAAAAGCGTCTGTGTGTTTGAACTCGCAAAACTCGAGAACTACCCGGCAAATTGCGCTGAAATTTTCAGTTTCTTCCTTTAAGTCCTGAAAAGGTTTGCAGACCAGTTCGAATAAAATTCGATGAACAGTTCTTTTATTGTTCGAATTTACGTCCAATTTTGAATTAAATTCTCAAATATAGGGGTGAAAAATTACTTGCATATATTAATATTACATATCGTTAGAAAGGGTAAAGTTTTCCGCCTTCTACGCAATTTGTTTCAATGCTCTTACTTCATTACGGCGGGAGTTATTTGCCTTTTTAGCTCGAATTTTTTTACGCTTAGCTGAAATTTAGGCACTACTTTCTTCATTAAATAAATCGATAAAAAGTGAAGGAATTGTCCCACAGCTTTTTTTTTTTTTTTTTTTGACGCCATTGGAAAAAGAGACCTTTTTTACTCCAGATCTAACTCGACCTATGGTCGAAAAAATAAGCTTTTATCTCGATAGGAAAAAAAGTTACAAGCCTTTTAAAATCAAATTTAAGAAATCTCCATTCCATTCAAATTGTGAACCATTTTCTTTCGCATTTTAATTCCTTAAACTTATTTTATTTTGTGTGTCCATGGTTACGCATTTTAAATCCATCTTTCTGGATTTAATTTCTTAAAAGTATTTCGTCTGTCGTCATTGTTTGGAAGGGAAAATCATAATGTTTATTTATTTATTTTTTTTTTTTTTGTTATTTATTTTTTACGCCTGATTGTTGAATATACGTCACTTGACACAATTTTTATTTTCAAGGTAGACCGGGCAACGCAGCTAGTATATGCTAAATAAAATTCAATCATTCAAATTTCTAAGTTTATATTATTTTATTAAAAATTTAATCAAAAATTTTGTAATGACAAAGTTTTGCAGGATACAGAAATAATTTTGAAGTAATTCATTATATATATTTACCTTACTTTATGTATTTTACAATGTAATACTATGTGAATAACGATTAATGTTCAAATTTTAAGTTTAATACTAGCTGCGTGCCCGGCGTTGCACGGGCTACCTAAAAAATGTAAGAGCAGTCCAGTTGATGCTTTTGTAGTACACTGACACTAGTTTCTAACGCGTTAAGGAATAAATAAATGCGCGTAAAGCAAGGTTTGCAAAACACCAGTAAAACATATTTTTGCCAAAACACCTCATCAACGTTAATAATCGTTATCAATGATACAAGTTATGAGTACATTTTCAGTCAGCACAAAAGGGGAAAATATATGCATTATCAACTATAATCTTTACTCACGTTAAACTGAATTACATCTGATAGACTATATCGGAAATATTTATGCACAATAACAATCCGCTTTTTACATAAAATAGTCTACTACCCGGCGTTGCCCGGGTGTTTATTAATGCAACATACCACTCAGATAAATATTTGGATGGATTCTATCCACATGGTCGTACAAGAATTACGTTTCTTTTCAATGATTTTCTTCACGCTGTAAATTTTAATAAAAACGTTCATCCGGAAAGTTGAGTTGAAGCACTGAATAATAATTTGAATGGAGGAAAGCCTTCGAAAAATAGGGATTTGATTTTGAAATCTAAGAGTCATAATTAATAGTTTTTAATTGATATCTCCGCTAATTATTATCGGAGGATTATGTTAAATAGCCAAACATGAAGACGGGAAGATGACGAATCCATCGATACCTGGTTCGATGGTCAGTTCACTGTCGTTCGGGAGAAGAAGCTTGGACATAGATAGATAGATAGATAGATACTCAGATTTTATATGTATAAGACTAGCTGCGTGCCCGGCGTTGCACGGGCTACCTAAAAAATTTAAGAGCAGTCCAGTTGATGCTTTTGTAGTACACTGACACTAGTTTCTAACGCGTTAAGGAATAAATAAATGCGCGTAAAGCAAGGTTTGCAAAACACCAGTAAAACATATTTTTGCCAAAACACCTCATCAACGTTAATAATCGTTATCAATGATACAAGTTATGAGTACATTTTCAGTCAGCACAAAAGGGGAAAATATATGCATTATCAACTATAATCTTTACTCACGTTAAACTGAATTACATCTGATAGACTATATCGGAAATATTTATGCACAATAACAATCCGCTTTTTACATAAAATAGTCTACTACCCGGCGTTGCCCGGGTGTTTATTAATGCAACATACCACTCAGATAAATATTTGGATGGATTCTATCCACATGGTCGTACAAGAATTACATCAATCCGTTTTCCAGGTACAAACCCTCAAAGAACTCAAATAACTTGTAAATCACTCATTTACTTTACGACGTGCATGGTCCTCCTCGAAAATGAAAGTTATGTCATGTGACGCGTATTTAACAATCAGGCTTGAACAAAAAAAAAAAAAAAACAGCAAAATTTTGCTGCAGATTACGGCAAAATAATCGAAAAGTAAACAACTTAAACACCCTGATTACAGGAAAAGCCTTAAAACAAAAGCCTAATTTTATTTCTTTATATTCGAGAAAAAAAAATGGCAGCAGATCTTTCATCTCAATGATTTTCTTCACCGCTGTAAATTTTAATAAAAGCGTTCATCCGGAAAGTTGAGTTGAAGCACTGAATAATAATTTGAATGGAGGAAAGCCTTCGAAAAATAGTGATTTGATTTTGAAATCTAAGAGTCGTAATTAATAATTTTTAATTGATATCTCCGCTAATTATTATCGGAGGATTATGTTAAATAGCCAAACATGAAGACGGGAAGATGACGAATCCATCGATACCTGGTTCGATGGTCAGTTCACTGTCGTTCGGGAGAAGAAGCTTGGACATAGATAGATAGATAGATAGATACTCAGATTTTATATGTATAAGATACAAAGCTAATTAGTTGCTGTGCACTCTGCGATGGCTTTGAATCTACAGGAATAAGTTGTTGAGAGGACAAATCATGCATGTCAATTTCAATAAGTTTTTATACAATACATTACTGGTTTCCTTCACATATGTGTATGTCAAACTTACCTCAAATAATTTTTAGAGGAATAGTAACACTTTGATTTCAGTAAATTTACTATTATTTCAAAAGCAACTTACAAGTTGAGTTACGAAATCTTTGTCTTGTCAGCTCTTCTTAGTATATTATTTTTTGAAAAATTTCATAACAGGTGGTTGCTTGCTCAAGGTATTTTGGGAACAGTTTTCTGACTTCATTTTGTCCCTCCTCGTCTACCGTATCGTACATTTAATATTTATCATTGTCTAAAATGTGTATAATTATTTGTATTATTTAATTATCGACTGCACTTTCTTTTTTGTAATAACAAAGACAAAAGAAATTTTATAGAATTGTATAAACGTTTTGATGTAATATGAATGTTGTTTTTCCCACCGTTGTCTGTGACAAATATTACGTTGCATTTTAAAGTCAATAATTGTTCTTACTTATTTTTTTTTCTAATTTATTCGAAATTTTTCTCAACAAAAATATTTGCAAAAGCTGATTAATATTATTCGATTATCCGGGGAAATTATTCGAATAAGAGGGGATTTTTATCATTGGGTCTATGAAGAAACATTCGGTTCCGGGAGGTTTTATCCGTGTAGGCAGGTATTCTTTTATCTGTCACTTGTTTAAGCGGGGATGACAGTATATAGATTTATATTGTCCCCAACATAAAATCACGCCGTAAACTTTTGTGTCTTCTGTTTTTCTGTAAGGTACTAAATAATTGAATTGACTGCTCTGATATTGTTAATTCGATCCAACTTGCTGTTCTAAATAGGACTCTTAGGAGTCGTTCATGTTTTGAAATTTTTTTTACCAGACTTAACTATATTGATAATTTTGTCTTTTTAAATTTTGCAAACTTTTTAACATTTATTGTCGTGATTTAGATATTTTTAACTTGTCATTAAGTCTAGATAATTTAATATTTTAAATGTATAATTTGTTTCAATTGTTATTTTTATATTGTTTTTGCTACTATAATTGGATATTTTCTGTAGCGTGCAGTACTTTTAATAAAATAATAATTTAAAAAAAATAATAATAAATAAAACTAGATTCTTTTAAGTACTGTAACAAGGCATATTGTCGCAGTCATTTGAATGCCACTTTGAGAATTGCCGCTAAAGCAAAGCCGTTATCTTGTCGCTTTTGTTACAGAACCTTTTCTCATAATGGGGTTGTTTCCATCAGTCAAAAGTATTACTTTTAGTCACTAAAATTGAAAGCATGAGCAAAAAAAAAAAAAAAAAAAAAAAAAAAAATCATGGAGCAGAAAAAAATCTTTAATTTTCAAAACATTTAATTTTTTAATTTATTTTTTTAAATGTCCAATCTTTCAAACAAGGCGTTTTCTTTATAATGTCACAAGTGATTAACTTTGGCACGCACACTCCACTGGCATGCTGAATGCAGACGCTTGCTGGGCGGTCATTCCAAGCTCGTCAGCTTGCGAGATCGAGATTTTCGCTCACGTGATCAGTTGTGATGTAGAAATGTCGTAAAGTAGTATTCTAATCTACTCAAACTTAGCTTGCGACTAGATTCGAGTAGATTAGAATGCTACCTTGCAACATTTCTACGTCACAACCGATCAGGTGAGCGAAAATCTCGATCTCCCAAGCTGACGAGCTTGGAATGACCATCCTATCTACTGCGTTTACAGCTTATGTTAATTCAGATGCGAATTAAATATTGAGCTCTGCGCTTGCTATCAATCATATCATTAGCAGTACACGTGAGTAATGATGCAAATTAAATATTACGCACTGTGCATCAGTGAATAGCATTTCATCACTTGTGTTGTCATGTGCAGAAGCGTAAAAAATAAAACTGAACTGATAAAAATAATTTTTTAAAATATTCAACTTAGTCAAATTATTTTAAAAACCAGAAAATCGCCCGTCAAAGTATGACAAGTGAAAATTGCTTCTACATTTGAACGAAGCCATTATCTGTTTTATGATATTTTGATAGTTGAAATTTTAACCCTAACGCCAGTGGATTAACCCTAAACTCCAGCAGATAGCGTTAATTGTCTTCATTTTTTCATTCCACTGAAATGACACAGTCATACAATTAAAACAGTTAAGTTACCGGATCGAGTTCAGCCTTGTCACAATAAGGCCTTTCCCTGCATGTTAAATATTACCAAAGCATATTATCAAATTATCATGCCGTGGCGTGAGTTTCATTGTTGAAACACGCGGGTTACACGATTATCGGCTATTATTTATATGAGGATGGTCAAATCCTATGTTTTTAAGCATGCTCTTCTAGAAAGCAAATACTTTTAAAATTTTCGAAACGATCCCATTACAAATTCTTTTGTGGATGACCTTTAACCATTTCGTCTTCAACAATGATGTCACTTGTCATATTTCTTTCAGGACTCCTGGTTATAAGAACTCGCTACTGGAAGACCAAATTCTTGTGATGGCTCAGGACCGGAAGTTTGATTGGAGTTGTGCGGGAAACAGCATCATTAATACCACAATTTAAAAACCGTACGCTTTTCTTTACTGTAACTTGTCCTCTGTTGAAGCTTACAAATGAATACTTGCATAAAAAAGGAATCATTTATGTGTGGATATGGCGAAAAAACGCTTAGTTGCCCTTCAATATTAGAGACACATTTGAGGGTACATACTGAAGATAAACCGTTTTGCTGTGAATTTTGTAAAAAGTCATTTTCTCGAAATTCACATTTAAAAACACATTTGATGATACACACTAAAGAAAAACCATATTCTTGTGAGTACTGTCTAAAAGCCTTTTCTCGGAGTTCAAGTTTGCGAAGACATTTGAGGATACATACTGAAGAAAAACCGTATTCTTGCGAGTACTGTCTAAAAGCCTTTTCTCAGAATTCAAGTTTGGTAAGACATTTGAGGATACATAATAACGAAAATCCATACGCTTGTGATCTTTGTAAAAAGTCATTTGCTGAAAATTCTAGCTTAAAGCTACATATGAGGATACATATGGAAGAAAAGTCATACAGCTGCGAATTTTTTGAAAAGGACTTTTATCAAAGCTCACAGTTGAAACAACATTTGAGAATACATACTGAAGAAAAACCGTACTGTTGTGAATTTTGTAAAAAGTTATTTTCTCAAATTGCACATTTGAAAAGACATTTGAGAATACATACTGAAGAAAAACCGTACTGTTGTGAAGTTTGTAAAAAGTTATTTTCTCAAAGTGCAAATTTGAAAAGACATTTGAGGATACACACTGAAGAAAAACCGCACAGTTGCGAATTTTGTAAAAAGTCATTTTCTGAAAACTCACATTTGAAAATACATTTGAGAATACATACTGAAGAAAAACCGCACAGTTGCGAATTTTGTAAAAAGTCATTTTCTCAAAAGGCACATTTGAAAATGCATTTGAGAATACATACTGAAGAAAAACCGTACTGTTGTGAATTTTGTAAAAAGTTATTTTCTCAAATTGCACATTTGAAAAGACATTTGAGAATACATACTGAAGAAAAACCGTACTGTTGTGAAGTTTGTAAAAAGTTATTTTCTCAAAGTGCAAATTTGAAAAGACATTTGAGGATACACACTGAAGAAAAACCGCACAGTTGCGAATTTTGTAAAAAGTCATTTTCTGAAAACTCACATTTGAAAATACATTTGAGAATACATACTGAAGAAAAACCGCACAGTTGCGAATTTTGTAAAAAGTCATTTTCTCAAAAGGCACATTTGAAAATGCATTTGAGAATACATACTGAAGAAAAACCGTACTGTTGTGAATTTTGTAAAAAGTTATTTTCTCAAATTGCACATTTGAAAAGACATTTGAGAATACATACTGAAGAAAAACCGTACTGTTGTGAAGTTTGTAAAAAGTTATTTTCTCAAAGTGCAAATTTGAAAAGACATTTGAGGATACACACTGAAGAAAAACCGCACAGTTGCGAATTTTGTAAAAAGTCATTTTCTGAAAACTCACATTTGAAAATACATTTGAGAATACATACTGAAGAAAAACCACACAGTTGCGAATTTTGTAAAAAGTCATTTTCTCAAATTGCACATTTGAAAAGACATTTGAGAATACATACTGAAGAAAAACCGTACTGTTGTGAAGTTTGTAAAAAGACATTTCCTTTTAAATCAAATTTGAAAACACATCTGAGAATACACACTATTGAAAGATGAAAAAACATTTTCTTGTGAGTATTGTAAAAAGACATTTTCTCAGAGTTCAAGTTTGAAAAGGCATTTGAGGATACACACTAATGAAAAACCATATTCTTGCGAGTATAGTAAAAAGACATTTTCTCAAAGTGCAAATTTGAAAAGACATTTAACAATGCATACTAAAGAGAAGCCGTACTGTTGTGACTACTGCAAAAAGACATATTCTGATAGCTCACATTTGAAAAGACATTTAAGAACGCATACTGAAGCAAAGGCATACTGATGTGACTATTGTAAAAAGACATATTCTGATAGCTTAAATTTGAAAAGACATTTAACAATGCATACTAAAGAGAAGCTGTACTGTTGTGACTACTGTAAAAAGACATATTCTGCTAGCTCAAGTTTGAAAAGACATTTAAGAATGCATACTGAAGCGAAGGCATACTGTTGTCACTATTGTAAAAAGACATACTCTGATAGCTCAAATTTGAGAAGACATTTAAGAATACATAAAGAAACTGGATTCTTGTGAGTATCGTCAAAATGTAAATTTGGAAATACATTTGAGGGCATGCACTGAAGAAAAACCGTACTTTTACGAATTTTGTAAAACGTCATTTTCTCAAAGCACAAGTTTGAAAAGACATTTAAAGTGCATACTAAAGAGAAGCCATACTGTTGTGACTACTGTAAAAAGACATATTCTGGTAGCTCAAATTTTTAAAGACATTTAAGATTACAGATTCAATCCAGATTTATTGATTACTTGTGTTAACAGAACTGATAATCACAATTTTTTGACATTCTTAGGGGTGGGCTCCACTTAGGCAGAAAATCAACAGAAACTGAAAGCAGAAACATAAAATCTTACCTACATCCGAGTGTTTCTATTTTCTTGAAGCGTAAATGCGGCGTAATCAAGAGGTGAAAAATATTGAGTTTATTATGTTTCGGATAGGTTTTTAGTTTATCCAACAACCAATAGGAGCTCAGCGTTAGATGTAAATATATTTAGCGATGGCGTCCGCCATTTTCATGTTGCGTGAAAGAAGGTGCATTTGGTAAACGTTCATTAGAAAACATAGACTATACCGATTAATTAATGACAAAAAATCAGTTGAAAGTAGTTGAATAAACAGCAATCGGTGGAATGCTCAAAATAAGCTTATCTTCAGGCTTCCCTAGTCTACTTATCTGAAATGTGTAAACATGTCAACAATTCATATCGTGACTATAGATTTCAATAATTTCATTGAAAATTCGAAAGAGTTACGGAAATATGGTTTCTTGGCGAAATTCGAAAAAATAACGATTAATTTAGTTAGCGGATAGTTGTGCATTTAAATATTTTTGACATGGTTTTTGCTGAGTCACTTGGTGAGATGGATAATAGGTGTTTGATTTAATTCTTAAATTGTTTAGCATTTTTAATGCAGCCTGTAATAATTATTACGACGTGATTTGGTAGGGGTTATGCGTCGCTTGGCGAGATTAGAAATCTGTAAAATTGTTTGACGTAGTTTCCATGTAATGTTTTATATTTTGACTAGCTGCATTGCCCGGCTTTGCCCGGTCCACCTTGAAAACAAAAATTGGGTCAAGTGCCATATATTCAACAATTAGGATTAAATAAATAAAAAAAGAAAACATCATGCAAAATTTTCCCTCCAAACAATAACGACAGATATTAAAATACTTTTAAAAAATTAAATCCTGAAAGATGGATTTAAAATGCGTAACCATGGAAACACAAAATAAAATGAGTTTAAGGAATTAAAATGTGAAAGAAAATGGTTCACAATTTGAATGGAATCGAGATTTCTTAAACTTGATTTAAAAAGGCTTGTCACTTTTTTTCCTTTCGAGATAAAAGCTTATTTTCTCGACCAAAGGTCGAGTTAGATCTGGAGTAAAAAATGTTGCTTTTTCCAATGGCGTCAAAAAGAAAGCTGTGGGACAATTCCTTCACTTTTCACTGATTTATTTAATGAAGGAAGTAATGCCTAACTTTTAGCTAAGCCTAAAAAATTTCGAGCTAAAAACGCAAATAACTCCCGCCGTAATAAAGTTAGAGCATTGAAACGAATTGCGTAGAACGCGGAAAATTCCACCCTTTCTAACGATATGTAATATTAATATGTGCAAGCAATTTTCCACCGTTATATTTGAGAATTTAATTGAAAATTGGACGTAAATTGGTATAAAAATAGAACTATTCATTCAATTGTTTTCAAACTGGTCTGCAAACCTTTTTAGGACTTAAAGGAACTAACTGAAAATTTCAGCGCAATCGGCCGGGTAGTTCTCGAGTTTTGCGAGTTCGAACACACAGACGCTTTTTGGGGACTTCATTTTATACTATGTAGAGATAAAACTTTTAATGCCTCATTTCTTGCTGGATTATGGTAACATAACCGCGAGGCGAAGTAAGATATAAATAATAATAGAATGGGTGGATCATTTTACAATTTGATAAATTTTTAATGTCAGTTAATGACTTGTGTGATTTTTTACTTTTGACAAATATTATAAATTTTAACTAAACTCTTAGTGGCGTCATTATTATTATTATTTTTTTTTATTTTTTAAAGAATTAGTACACATCAGTGGAATTTTTTAGGGTGGTCGAGGCACCATTATTTTTCAAAACTCGTCACTACCACGGCATGCATCCAAATTTATTAGAGCCAGAGTCATTGCAAAATGTCATTAAAATGTTCAAATTCTGTCATAAATAAGTGCAGTAAAAATAATTAATTTTCAGCAAAATGATCATCAGCATTCGTTGTATTTTTTGAGAAACATCCACCAAACACCCAGGCAAATTTTCTTTTGCACTCTCAATTCAAACAAACTTTTTTTTTTTTTTTTAACAGCATACAATGTTTTTTTTTTTTTTTTTTTTGAGCAGTCAAGAGATGCTTATTATCTTATGTGACCAAAGTTGATGTTGCTCTGATTTTTTAGATGTCCATGGCAACGGTCGTTTTTATTATTTATTTAGGGAGCAAAATTTTCGTTGTCGTAGTTGCAAATTGCCTGTGATTTGATTTTATTCATATTTCTTTAAGGGTCAACTTCACATTTAAGGTTTTTGTACAAAATTACGTTTTTTCAGGCAAAAAAAAAAAAAAAAAACACCTATATAGTGGAACTTAAACAACAAAACTTCATCTAAATACTAGATTTCCATATTGCTAGTTCCCATCTACGCCGTGGACTTGGGTTCGATTCCCGAGTTGGGGCACACTCGACTCAGCCTTTCATCACTTCAGTGTGTCTATGAAATGAGTACCAAGCATGCTTAGGAACTAAACGCTGGGGGCTCCGCGTTCGGCTGATCTTTGGTCTCGTTAACAGAGGTGAGCACAGCCTTGTTCCACATGTGTTGTTGCGTCGCTGAGTTTAGTTTGTTAATTCCCATCATTTAAGATGGATTAGAAATAAAAATACGAAATATTATCCGCTATAAATAATCTTTATGATAAGTGTACTGGTGGATATCGGCCATAAAATCTTTGTCTTTATTACCGCACCCTAGTCACCAGTCATAATATGACAGGTGCAAATTGCTTGGCCATTTCCCTTGGCCGCGATTCCCAAAAAAGTCGAAACTCAAATGATTTTTATTTTTTCATTAATTTATTTATTAAACCTAAACAGTACAAAATATGGTGTTTTATTCAATACTGAGTCAAATTTCACGCAAGTTACTGAATGGAAAATTTATTGTCAATTTATCGTAAGCTTCCTGGAAAAATCTGTTAAAATTAAAACTAAAAATCCGTTAAGTAAAACAGACCAATGGTTTTCATTGAAAGTTTCACCGCAACATAAAATAACACACCAACTAAATTAAACAACGATGACTAAGTCAAATTTCACGCAAGTTACTGAATGGGAAATTTATTGTCAATTTATCGTAAGCTTCCTGGAAAAATCTGTTAAAATTAAAACTAAAAATCCGTTAAATAAAACAGACCAATGGTTTTCATTGAAAGTTTCACCGCAACATAAAATAACACACCAACTAAATTAAACAACGATGACTAAGTCAAATTTCACGCAAGTTACTGAATGGGAAATTTATTGTCAATTTATCGTAAGCTTCCTGGAAAAATCTGTTAAAATTAAAACTAAAAATCCGTAAAATAAAACAGACCAATGGTTTTCATTGAAAGTTTCACCATAACATAAAATAACACACCAACTAAATTAAACAACGATGAGAGCTCCGTTATTTATTGCCAACCTTGCCAAGAGACCACTCCCACTTTATCTTGTAACGCAATTGCATTATTTCTAGTGATGCTTTATTATGTGATTTTTACCAACGCACGTTCATTTACAAAATCCACGCCCAACTAAAAATGAATCCCATAATACTTTGTATTACCCCTATTGGAAAAAAATCCTAAAACCAGTATCCAAATGATACCGGACCCAGTATGATTTGTACCGGAAAAAAGAAAATCATACCGGAAATTTAAATTCCGGTATGAAATCTTACTGGAAATTTTGAAACCGGTATCAATTTATACTGGAAATTTCAAAACCAGTATGAATTTAATCTGGATTTTTTTATACCGGTTTTCAAACATACTGGAAATTTTGAAACCGGTATCAATTTATACTGGAAATTTTGAAACCAGTATCAATTTAATCTGGATTTTTTATACCGGTTTTTAAGCATACTGGAAATTTTGAAACCGGTATCAATTTATACTGGAAATTTTGAAACCAGTATCAATTTAATCTGGATTTTTTAATGCCGGTTTTTAACATACTGGAAATTTTGAAACCAGTATTAATTTAATCTGGATTATTTAATACCGGTTTTTAACATACTGGAAATTTTGAAACCAGTATCAATTTAGTCTGGATTTTTTAATGCCGGTTTTTAAACATACTGGAAATTTTGAAACCAGAATCAATTTAATCTGGATTTTTAATAGTGGTTTTTAAACGTACTAGAAATTTTGAAACCTGTAACTAACCACACTGGAAATTTAAATGCCAGTATGAAATCTTACGGGGGAATTTTGAAACGAGTATCAATTTAATCTAGATTTTTTAATACCATATTACCCCGAAAAGCGAGGTTGACCAGCATGCCGGAAATTTGAATCTTTCGGCATGCCAGATAATTTAAGGTTTATTTTGCAACAAAACTAAAGTTAATTTCCCCATACAGTTCCTATCAAAAAGCATACCATTGTTACACTCGCTCACAGGTCACTAATACATTAGTCTAGTTTTATTTGTATTAAAAAAAGGTTAGTGTTTTTTATATGAATCTCATAACACTTATGACTTTCATACATTTAAGGGGACAATTAATTTGACATGCAAATCCTGCATTAGATTATTATAAGCATAAGTTTGCAATTTCATTATCTTTTGAGAAAAGTATGTAAGGGAACATTTTTGCACTAAAATTACAATCATAATATAATCTTTGTTTCCTACATTTACTGAATGCAAAAGAAATTAGTGAAAAAAACCATACAATGTTTACATACTGTAAAGACTAAGGCAGCTTAAAAACATTTCATGGTCATTAATTATACTATGTTCAGTGTCAAAATGTGTGTATATATTTTCTAAAATGCCTAACAGTTGCAAAGAGCAAGCAACTTCTGACATTCTCTAAAAGCAGTGATTTAGTAAAAAATGTTAGGATGAGTGTTTTAAGAGTCAAAAAACCAAACCCAGTGGCATGACATCTTATGAGGGCCAAGGCCTACTGTACCCATCTCACTCCTCCTGACCAAGGTCTCTTGGGAGCTAGGCAGATGTTCCTGTTAAGAGGTCAGCCTAATGCAAAACTCCCAGGGTTTAGTTCCCAAGAATGCTTCGTACTCATTTTATTGACACACTGAAGGGATGAATGGCTATATATCAATTCGGATATATATCAATGTATCGGATATTTTCCAAAATATGATGATTTTTTTTTTTTTTTTTTGAACCCTGATTAGGGCCCTCCACTCTTTCATTCCCCCAGGGCCTCCACATTTCCAAATCTGGCCCTGGATGAAAAAACTAAACTCAGATCAGTCAGAAATGCTGCTGATAGGCTAAGGTGCACAAATGCACAATGTGTACTTCAAATCGAGACAATTCCGCAAGTGTTTCCGAACACATTTATGGATTGATCATGCACTTTACTGGAGAAAAAGGGTTGACCTTAGACTGATAATTATAAAACTGAAGAAAAATATTATTGTAGCAAAAAAATTAATGATTATTATATAACTCTAATGTTTATGTCATACCTCAGATACCACTTATTTCATTCCATAGTAATATGCCTTTTAAATTTAAACGTAAACAATTTCATGTTAGATTCGTCTTCCTAATGACTATAAATAAAGCAGGGTCAAAATGATTTTATGAAAACGTATTAGCAGTAAAATCAGGTTTCACGATTCAATTTGTCACTTTACTCTGTCACTGTGGTTCAGTTCTTAACATCAATGCCATTGCAAAAGTATGTGAAATGTTTCGCTTTTCAGGTCTTCGTGATTCAATTTGTTGCTTTACTTTGTCATTGTTGTTCAGTTCTTAACTTCAATGCTTTGCAAAACTAAGTGACATGTTTTGCAATGAGAATTGTCCAATAAATTCATTTAGTCTACGTGGAATAACATAATACAGTGAAGCACAGTTTATACGTTTCCCTTTTATACGTTTTAATTAATAATACATTTTTTAAATTGGTCCCTGGAGAGTCTAATATACATTAACCTTTACCAAGTATATGTTTTTTCATTTGTACGCTTTTTTCATAGTCCCTTCAAAAATGCATAAACGGTGCTTCACTGTATATACAAAAATGTGGTTGGAAAAAAACTTCAGTTTTTACAGATTGCAGTTAGTAAAGCTTGACCACGAACAGAAGGCGGATGACCTTGAAGTGAAACATAATTTGCATCATTTGTAATTGGTAGAATCTGCCAGAAAGCACCAAATAATAAGAGGCATGGTTTCGCTAATCCTATCTTCCAAAATATTAACAAAAAACCTATTACAAATGATACAAATGACGGATGTTTTTGCATCAAAGTCATCAGTCTTCTTTTTGTGATCAAGCTCTAGCTGGGCTGTGGAGTTGGAGTGGTTTTTTGGTAAAAGAGGTTGAGTCAAAGGTTTAAAATTTCAAGAGACAGTTGGTAATTTTCTCTGAAAATTCGTAGCTCTGCCAGTATTTGAGGAATCACAGCTGGAGTCAGACTAATTTTGGGTAAAGGAATCGGAGTCTCTAAAAATCCTGGAGTGGGAGTAAGACATTTTTCCTCCGACTCTACAGCCCAAGTAAGTAGGGAGCTTAATTTTTTGTAAGTATTATGGTTAAGGGAAAACCTTTCGACAGAAACATTGGCTTTGCAAAGGAATTTTTTTAAAAGAAGAAAATCATAATACCTCACTACATACACAGTTGAAAATTTCTGGGTTTTCAGATACAAGACTTTGAATGACTTACAATGACATGTATATGACTGAAAAGTGGTTTTTTAAAATCTAAACAAATTTTATCAAAAGTTTGACTCTGTGCATTATTTATAGTTATTGGGAAGGCTAATCTAACAGGAAGTTGTTCACGTTTGAATTAAAAGGCACGTTACTATCGGATAAAATAAGTGGTATTTCGAGGATAAGTATCAATGTTATTATTAGCATTTTTTTATACATTAATATTTTTCTCCAGTTTTATTACTGTCAGTGTTAGTTCAACTCTTTTCTCCAGTAAAGTGCATGATTACACCGGAAATATGTTTGGAAACACTTACAGAACTCACTCGGTTTGCAATTCACGGTTTACGGCGTGCGTTTGCGCGCCTAATCCTATTGGCAGCATTTCTGACCGATCTGCGTTTAAATCTTTCATCTAAAGACTCCCAAGTCCACTGCTCTCTTCTTTTAAAACTATATTCAAGTGATTAAAAACACTCATTCTAAAATCAAATTCTAACGCTAGACATCAAACGCTAGAAGCGAGTCTGCAGAACGTAAACAAAGATCGTACGTAAACAAAGCGGGTTGTTGCCAACGGAGAGAGAAAAATAAAGGCTCGTTTTGCGCCACGCGTTTCCATTTGAAATTAATTTTGTATGAATCAAACCGTGGAATGGAATGTTTTACCTTTTTCTTTAGTATTGCTAATCACCGCAAGGTAGCGTATTCGAGCATTGGAGCTGCGAATAACTTTTGATTGCGCAATAGCTTTTCGGGTCAAGTAATCTACTGAAAAATCAACGCAACGTATGATGATGAAAATTGGCACAAAATTGATTTACATCCCAGCGGTTTGCATAACGAAGTTTTTTTTAAATTTGTATTCGTCCTAGATTTTCTAATATTTAATAATTTATGAATCATTTTTCACTCCTAACGATTCCGACTTAAATGAAGTCAACTCAACCTAACACAGAGCCATGCGGTCGATTTGTTTACATTGTTGCTTCATGCTTTGCACGTTTTTTTTTTTTTTTAGTTCATTCAATTCAGTATGTCTCTTTCGAAAAATTTTTATTATTTTTTTTTCTTACTATTATTTCTAACAATTTTTTGTCGTGTAATTTCTTTACTAGTGTTGCGCTGTCCTTGTTTTATTCTTTAAGGTGCTAATATAAAGTTAATTTTTTTTTTAAATATTTGTTAATTTTAAGCTTTGTTCTTTTTAATTTTTGTCTGAGTTAATTCTAGCATATTAAATAAGTCCCCGAGAACTTAACCATATTAATTTTCGTCGCTAGAAAACGGGGAAAAAAATCTTACATTTCGCTCACAAGCAATTTTTGTTACGTTCCTTTTATATTTTTTAGGTAAAGCCCTCTTTCTTTTATTTGTTTCATTCGGTTTTTTTTTCACATTTATTTATTTTTGGGGGATATTTCTACGGTGTTTTTTGTATACAGTCAAGTAAAATTTATCGCCAAACATTTTTGCATGATTTACACAAAAATAAAACCACAGTTGAGTAGCAGTAACTTTTGTACAGAAGTAACTGTACCTAAAAGAAACAAGTTAAGCAGAATAAGGCTAAAAATTCAAATGTATAGAAATAAGAAAAATTACAAATTGGTCAATGTTCAACTACAGTAGACTCGGACAAATGAATTTCTTTCGAAACGAAATGCTATTTTAATAAATTTTTGTATTTGAAATGGGGAAAAACTATTTTTAAATTCTTTATCAAATGAAAGTAGAGTGTTTTTACATGCTACGTGTAGTAACATGTGCTAAACATTATGTCGGGAAGGATGTACTGTACTCTAAATGAAAATCATTACTTGCTAAATATCTCTGTCAAAGTGACTAGTGTGAGCTAGTGTTTAACTAACTCACAGACGGAAAAGCGCTTAGACAGATTATTTATTTTGCGAATCACTTCTACAAATATTTTGCATTAGTTTCTGTCTTAATTTTCTTTTTCTGGAAAAAATTTGGATAATAGTAGTTCTACTTACTGTACACATCAGTAAGGAAAATGAGATGTGTGTTACAAAAACAAATAGAAAATATCCATGACTTAATTTATAAGTAACAGGAAATAGGACATGTTAACAAATCAGAGAACTAGCTAAAACGTGCAAAGTAAATAGACAATTACACCATAGGTTGCGCAGTTTTCAGGCCACTGTTAGATTGTTGTGTGGACTCTGATTTTCGTCACTTCATTTTTTAAAAAAAGGTTTATTTTACTTATTTTTTGTCTTGGGTTCTTCTCCCCATATAAGCAGAAAATTCTCTCAAGAATACTCTGGACTGCTGAATTCATAGTTTTTCCATTCCAGAATCTTGGAATTCTGTTAAATGATTGTTCTGAATTATTGGTCATGATTTTTTAACAGGCATCCAAAGATAAATTTTTTGTCGATGCAGTATAAATGTATTGTTAATGGGTATTTATCAATAAGTCTGCTAGTAGAGGTTTTTTTGCCCTACTGAGCATGCATGAACGGATACAAGGGAGGCACTCTATAAGCAATTTTTCGACATTAAAGTTTCAAAACTATTTTTTTAGTTAATCAGCCAAAAATTTTATGGAACTTTTAATCAGAAGATTTTTGGAATAATTTCAAACTTGAAGTCTTAAAAATGCGATTTTAAATCATCTTTGGTAATGTTTAGGAGACGGCTTTGGTGAGGGAATGAAGTTCAAGCTCTTTCCTCTGTTAATTTTTCAAAACTGCAGTCCCAAAAGGACTATTTTAAACGATACTGGATTATGGTGAGGGAGAGGGTTCATAAACTTGCCATTTTTCCAAACTTGAAGTTCTAAAGCGCAATTTTGCCCCTCGAAGGATTCCTGAATCCGTCCTTGCTGCTGAGGGTGTTTCTTAGATTCAGCCAGATTATCATTCAAGTGCCGGAACTCTACTGTCTGCGTTAGACAAAATGAATGCCTCCAAATGCACGCATATTGATTTTAAAAATTTGTTTTTGTCAATATATGTTTATCTAAATATATATGTCAATATATGTTTATCTTATTGTTATATCTAAAGATAATAATCGGAAACTGAGGCATGCGTCCTCAAAAGAATTATCATGACAATTTAAAAATTTAGATACAGTCAACTCAAATTTGATAACTTAAGTCCCAAGGCACCAGCTAAAACGTTCAAGTTACGTGAAGTTTCCACAGCAGTCTCAAAAGCTCGAGACCTGATGAAAACTTTGAGATAAAGAAATATTGGAGTTATGGAGGTTCGACTATGTCACTTAAAAATATAAATTTTCATTCCAATTTCCTTTCATCTTATTTATCCACTCTTGTTCCGTGCACGACAAGTTCTTAAAAAATTTCCCATTAGCAGAGAACTTTTACATTACAGGGTCAAGGTTTCAAATTTCTTAATGAAAATACACAATATTTTCCTTACAGGTATATTATGTTTTTATTAAGAGCACTCAAGCCTGTAGTGCTTTTGTGACTTCATTTTTTACGACCCCCGCAACTATCAATTTAATTGCTTTATCACGTAATCAGAAGAATTGTCATAATAATTAAAAAATTGAAATAAAATTTTTAATTTTCAACCTAATTAACTTTCATCTCATTTATCCACTCTACGTCAATAAACGAAGTTATTCAAAGATTTCCTATAAAAAGATATGACTTATATATTACAGGATCAAGAATTCAAATTAAATATACAAAACCCTGTATTTTCACTAAAGGTGTTACTGTATTTACATTAAGTTCACATAGGCCTGTAGCATTTTTTAACTTCATTTTGTTATGGGTCTTTGCACTTAGCCCCAAATGATGCCAGTATCTACCAATTTAATAACTTTGTCAGACCACGTCAAGTGAGTTGCTGATATCCCTACAATTACAATATGCTGCTGAAGGAGAGAGAGGGTCTCCAATACCCTCCACCCAAGGTAAGTGCTAGCAAGGGACTTATTGCATGACTTTCGGACCCACAAATTATTTTCTATTTCTGTGCACAGAGTAAGAAATATTAAACTTTTTCATAAGATAATGAAAATACTGTACATCCTATTCTGTTTTCTGTCTGACCGTTTGTAATGCCTGTTGTCTTCTAAAAAATATACCTTGTTTATTCGAGATTTGTGATGTGTTGGTTTGCAGAAAATAATTCAAATGAAAGAGCCTTTTAGCTAGAGTAGTTTCTGTACAAACTACAAATATTGAGAAAATCAGACGTGACAGGGCTTAGTCAAGACAATTTGAGTTATTTATTGACCAGTTAAAGAAAAAAGTTAAATACATTTATTTAAAATCTTTGAAGTATTTTTTAATGCCATAAAGAGTTAAGAAAAACCACTGAAGTTCAAAATTTGTTTTTTATGTCCACTGTCAGTGATGAAGAACAAATAAAAAAGAAGTTTAAATTGTGAAAATATTTAATGTTTTTAAAAAAACTTCTCAGAAAATTTTAAAAAACCGAAAAGTGGGCTAAATAATGGGTTTTTTAAATGGGTTATTTAAAAAAAAACCATTGGGTCCAATCAGCCAACCCTGACTGGTATTGTTTTTTTTTTTTTTCAGTTTCTAAAATTTATAATTTTGTAAAATTTGTTTACTATTGTTGCAAAAGCAACTCAATTAAATTTAATAAAATTTATTGTAAAACATTAATTTTAAATTACATATAAGCATTAAAACACATGTAAGCAATAATCAATAAAACTAAGCTAATATAACCTATGATTTTAAATCAGCTTTTCATGTATTAATATTACATAAAACATTATATTTGTGTATATGATACTGTGATTCTTTACAAGGCTTGTGTGTATATTTGTAATCAGTTTCATAGAGTATATAAATATTATAGTCAATAACCAAAATATAGTCAATATCAACTGTAGTTATGCTATATTTTATTCTTATATTAAATTATATTTCAAAATTGTAGATATCAGCTAGATTTAATACCATTTAAAGTGAATAAATTTTTACATTAAATACATGTTTATTTATATGCAAACCTGTTTTTGTGCAGTGTATGAAAATTATTTATAAAACGAGTGTGAAGTAATATCTTCAAGTGAGGACATGGGCATCCTGATGGGAAGTCACTGACCTCCCAAAAATGTCCTTGTTCAGGAAATTTTTCAGGAGTCTGCAAAATTATCTTCACTTGGTTTATTTTGATTTTGTTTAATTTTGGGGTTATTTTCTTTGTGAGACTTTTTTTATGCGTTCCCTATCCACCACATTTTTTTTTTTAACTGTGTTGCAAAAACAACCTTTTATAACTACTTGTGAAGTTTCGAACAATATTTTTTTAATGGGATTTTTTTTTATGCGGTCACCATCCATCGCATAAAAACAGGTTTGGGTGTATAAGTAATGAAAGAAACATTAATTTTAAATCTATATACTATAAAAATAATGTAGGAAAATAAACAGCAACAATTTGACAATACATTTAATTATTTAAATTTGAAAATATCTGATAGGTATCAAAATATATTTTCAAACCATGGAAACCAGTAACACGCTGTGAGTTATATAGATAACACACTATGTTTTTCTATGCTATACAGCAACAAAACTGACACGAACAGCTGAAAAATATTGGAGAATAAACATCTACACAATAGTAGTTTTAAGTGGTTTAAACTCGAATGTTACAATATTTGGAAAAAATTATAATGTGGCGCTTATTATTTACTTTTTGTTGTCTAAATTAATAATGCATACTGAATGTGTGAAATTTTTGCTTCTAAATTATGAAATTTTAATGCATCACCATTGATTATATAGTTTTATATCGTAAGCATGCACAAGAAAACCTTTTGTGGCAAGAAAGAGCATTAAATTTGGGTTATGACACAGTGATCCAGATTTATTAATCCAGATTATGCCATAGACATTTTAAAGGGTTTATTGATCTCAACTTTGGGGTCTTGTTTGCTTGGGGGAGGGGGTTCATCATCATTCCTGGTAGGAAGGACATTCTTGCCATATATGTTTGTAAGTTAAAATCTATATTTTGTTCAACTTTAACTTATTAATGTATTCAATAAAAAGTTATAACTGCAGTAACAGTTGTAACAACTGCTGCTGAATTTCAGGAGTAATAAACAGATTTTTGGTAACAAAGATGATTTCCACTCCACGACAGGCTTTATTTTAGAATTTCTTATATTTCATCAAAAACTGAACAATACTTTTGATATGTTCTCCTAAATAAATTTATTGTTAATAAACATGCTAAAATTAAGAAACTTTAATTTTCAATTTCTTTTTTTTTCATTTTAAATATTGCGGACAAAAAGTAGTCTCTACACAATGAAAACATTATGTAAAAAATTGCACTAAGTCTGAGCATTGTGATTGCATATGAAAAGTATTGTACAATTTAGCTGTACAGAGTGTGCTGTTTGTACAGTGCACTTTTTGTGCACAAAACAGAGGTGCCAAACATGCTCAGATTTTGCGTATCATGCTCAGATTTATGATTTGTTTTTGCGTATTGTGATGTAAATACGTGTGTGACCATTGAGTTTACGGTGTTAATGGAATTTGCCTAATTGCTATGGTTAATTTAGCAGTTGCTAACGATATTTCTTGTCGTAAATAAATCTTCTCTATTTTCTCAAGAACTATTGTCATTTAAAGAATTTCTTGAAGTGGCTGGACTCATAATAATATATTGCAATTAAACATTTTTGTTCTGACTAAATATATTTACTTTTTAATCGCTTACTCGATAATGCACTACATATAGCTTTGATTAATTTTGTAATTTTGCATCCCTTCTTTTAAGTTTTGGATATTAATAAGTCGCATTTTTAGTCGATTTAATTATGTTACATTAAAGTATTGTGCTTCGTAAATATACCTAATGCAATGCTGGTATTCTAGTGACTTCAGTATGCTACTGGCACCATGCACCGTACCAGCTTATGCAATGCCAGTACACTTTAACATCAAAATGGACTGCACCAGTGTCTATTCCCGCATCATAAGTCAGTACAGACCATTCTGGAGAATCACCAGAATATACTACCGCGATAGGAAGTAACGAAATGTGCTGTACCAGTACCAGAAAGAAATATCGGTGTACAACTGAAGTTGGAACAACAACTCTGGCTAAAACTACCGGGATTTGAAGAACCAAATAAATTCCAAAATAGAACAACCATTCGGAAATGGAGTGCCGGGATCTGAAGTACCAGCTTATGGAACACCGGTTCCAGTAGGAACTACCGACATCTGAAGTATACCAGAACACAGGTTCCGGTATGGACTACTGGGATCTGAAGTATACTGGCTAATGGAACACCGGTTCCGGTATTGAGCCCCGGTCCCGGTATGGAATACCCGGATATGAAGTATACCGGTTTATGGAACACCGGTTCCAGTATGGAATACCGGTTCTGGTATGGAGTACTGGTTCCGGCATGGAATACCGGTTCTGGTATGGAATACCGGTTCCGGTATGGGATACCGGGATCTGAATTATACCGGCTTATGGAACACCGGTTCCGGTATGGAATACCGGTTCCGGTATGGGATACCGGGATCTGAATTATACCGGCTTATGGAACACCGGTTCCGGTATGGAATACCGGTTCCGGTATGGGATACCGGTTCCGGTATGGGATACCGGGATCTGAATTATACCGGCTTATGGAACACCGGTTCCGGTATGGGATACCGGTTCCGGTATGGGATACCGGGATCTGAATTATACCGGCTTATGGAACACCGGTTCCGGTATAAATACTGACATACCGGAAGTATGATACCGGTTCCGGTGTTTCATAAGCCGGTATATTTTTTTCCGGTATCATTTTTTTTTCCAATAGGGACGGGGGCGTAATGAGTTTGTGAAGATTTTTCTGTCTAGGGGGCGCTGTTCTTTTCGGCGTAAACAATTCTGCTCATGTGGAGTCAACGCTCTCCTGAAACTGAACAGAAACCGAAAACGAGCCATTTTACGTTTCTGCTTTATATTTCTGTTTTACGGCAATGTAGAGCGCGCCCCTTACTCTTATTTATGTAATATTTTGGCTTCAAGGTGCAGACCCCCGAGGTACGTTCCAATTTTGTGCCAAGTTTCAGGGCTGTAGGTGCTATGGGGTCTTCTACCCATCGAGTACAAAGAAAAAAAAAAGAAACAAACAAACGCGGTCATTCCAATATACTGTCGGCCCCGCTTAATCAAATATCGTCGGTTCCAAAAAAAAAAAAAAAAAAAAAAAAACTATTCAATAAGCGGGGAAACTTTATTTACCTTTCAAAATTGACAACATGTATAATAATAATAAATCACTAGCTATATAAAGGAAATAATTAATGTTATTGCTAAAAAGTTTTTGAAACAAACTAAATAAGCAACAAAATATTTTAATAATTAGCATATATGTTATATATTGCAAGTACGTATGAAAATTATAAAAGGGAACTTACTAGTTGGGTTGTAAAATCTTTTTCTTGTTACCTCTTCTTAGTATATTATTTTTTGAAAAATTTCATAATAGGGGGTTGCTAGCTCAAGGTATTTTGGGAACACTTTTCTGACTCCCTTTTCCTTCCTTGTCTACGGTATCATACATTTAATATTATCAATTTATCATTGTCTAAAATGTGTATGTTTATTTATCATTTGATTTAATTATCGACTGCAAAAAAATTTTTTTTCCGTAATGACAAAGACAAAAGAAATTTTATACAATTGTGGAAACACGTTTTGATGTAATATGAATGTTGTTTTTCTCGCCGTTGTCGACAATAAAGATTACGTTGTATTTAAAGTCAATAATTGTTCTTACTTCTTTTTTTTTTCTACTTTATTCAAAATTTTTCTCAACAAATTATTTGCTAAAGCTAATTAAGATTATCCGGTGAAATTATTCGAATAAGCGGGGATCTTTAATTTAGCGTTTATGAGGAAACATTCGGTTCCGGGAGGTTTTGTTCGTATAAGGGTCATTCTCCAGAAAATGCAACTTTTGAACAAATATTTTTTATTTTTCGAAACCTTTTTTTTTTTTTTTTTTTTTTTTAATTCTTAAATGAAAGTGTTACCGAATAGAAGTTACCATAAATAATGGTCCAGCGAAGTTCCAATCATTTTACTCACACATAAAAAAATAAAAAAAATAATGCCTTCACTGAAGCTTACTGAACAATAATTAATTTACTGAAAACTTAATACTTAACTAAATAACTTACTGAAAAATAATGCCTTGTTCACGGAAATAAAAAAAAAAAGAAAAAAGTTTTTAATGTTTAAAACTCGAGGTCAATTGAATAACAAAGTAGTAATTTTGTTAATTGTGCAAACAATTAGTTATTTTAATGGTTAGTGGGAATCTAATATTAAGCTCTCCTAATTAAAGTACGACTTTATTAGAAGTTATCCTTTTAGTTCAGATGTGTGCTAAAAATATTATTTAGTAAACTTGAGAATATTCTGGCAACTTATAATTTTGGTAGAGTGCCCAAGATTGATGTATTTCCCCTCCATCAGTTATTTTCCTTCTCAGAAATAACAACATTGATAAGGTCTGTCGCAGATGTGAGGAATTTTGCATTAATATATGCCTAATGGATACATTTTTTTGGGAAATATTTTGTTTCTTCGTTGCTACAATCTGCACATGTTAAGCATATGAAAACATGTTCGCTTCTTTTTATACATTTATTTGCATCCCTGAAATTCAAGTTCACGGAGGTGAGGAGTCAGAATAACCACACAAAGTTTTTAAAGCAAAATCTATCTTGTTTTTTGACAAAAATCTCATAACTTCAACGATGGCTGAAAATAAACAAGGGAGCTCCCTTGTATCATGGAAAATAAAAGTTGATGTCATTACTGCCCCGTGTTAATGAGAAATGGCATTTTGTGTTTAGGTAACGAAGGTGAGAATTTATTGTGTGACATGACTCCTACTAAAACAAACTAAAACACAATATTAAAAAATAAAATATACTTAAACAATTAGAATTTGAGACACTTGTGAAAGGATTAATCAATAAATAAGTATATACTTGTAATTAAACAAGTTAAGCAACATAAACAGTCACACAAGGTGTGTGACATGCCACGGAGGTGAGAATTCACATGTTGTAAGCCAAAAAATACACTAGGATAAAAATTATTATTAAAAAATTGTTGGCTATTTTAAATAGATATATTTTGGATAAACTTAAAAAGCATTGTTAAATGAATTGTTCCTTAAAGTTTTTTCTGTAAAAGGTGTGTAACAGAAAAGTTACACTTTTTGAAGAATGACCCATAAACGGGGTATTTGTTTATCCGTTACCCGTTTAAGCGGGGTTGACAGTTTGAAAAGTTATATTGTTTCCAATCTAAAATCACCCCGTGAACTTTTGTGTCTTCTTTTTTTCTGTACTGTACTAAATAATTTAATTGACTACTCTGATATTGTTAATTCGATCCAACTTGCTGTCCCAAGTCTCTTAGGGGTCGTTCTTTTTTTTAAATTTTTTTTACCAGACTTGAATATGTTCATAATTTTGTAGTGATTTAGATTTTTTTAATATGTCATTTTACAATTTTAAGTCTACATGTTTTATTATTTTAAATGTATAACTTGTTTTTATTGTTATTTTTATATTAGTTTTGCCATTGTAATTAGATTTTTTCTGTAGTGTGTAGTAATTTTAATAAAATAAATTTAATAAAAATAAATAAATAAAAACTGGATTCTTTTGAGTACTGTAACAAGGCATATTCTTGCAGTTGTAATGGTGTCAGAAGAGGGATATTGACTATTGGCCGATGGAATTTTTTGACCTATGGGCCGATGCCAATTGTTCAAAGATGGCCGATTTTTCTCTCAAAATGGCTGATGGCCAATACCAATAGCCGATGGAAAAAAAAAAAAACAAATCAGTTGCTAAGATTGTCAGGGGTTTCAAGGACCATTTATTCATTTCACTTTACTTCCTTTCTATGAATAGGGAATTGTAGTCACAAAAAAATCAGATTTCGACGTAAATTTCTATTTTAAAATCACCCAATTTATAGTTCACTAGTTTTTTCGGCACATCTGTACATGCATATATAGCTAAGAACACATAGATGACCAAAATATCCATTTTGAACACCTCCTCAATTAGTTATCGCAAGTTCTCTTGTGATGTCTTCATGCGCGTAAACTCGCGTCATTCAAAAACGCTATGAAATAGTAGTTTGAAAACTCATACCAGGCCCGGCTCTTGGGGTAGACGGCCGCCTAGGGAGGCAGATTTTAGGGGCGGGAAATTTCAAAATTGATTTTTTTTTTTTTAAGTTTTAATAAGTGTGTAAGTGCTATAAGATTCACCGCTTTTATGTTAAAAAAATAATGTTTGTACCAGTGTTTGAATATGCAAAACCTAGTTTGAGCAACGAAGCTGTGACGGCCTCCAACCGGGACGTATACAAGTGGGCGTCGGGTGGCAACGTTCATGTAACGTTAAGCACCGGGAACTGCGACGGTCCCAATCGGAACTCAGGACGTATGCACATAATCGTCGGTGGCAACGTTTCGTGAAACGTTAAGCACCGGGAGATTAGACGGACCCAAAGCGGGACGTATACACGTGGGCGTCGGTTGGCAACGTGAATAAAACGTTAAGGAAACGAAGCTGGGACGGCCCCGAACCGGGACGTACACAATTGGACGTCGGGTGGCAACGTTTATGAAACGTTAAGCACCGGGAGCTAACGCTACGTTCAACAACGGCCCCCAGCCGGAAAGTGGACGTATACACGTGAGAGTCGTTAGGCAACGTTCAAAAAAGATTAAGCAACAAAGCTGGGACGGCTCCCAACCGGGACGTATACAGTGGGCTTCGGGGGATAACGTTTATGAAACAATTAGCACCGGGAGCTGGGATGGCCCAAATCGGTACCCGGGACGTAAACACGTGGGTGTCGGGTGGCAACGTTCTTTAAACGTTAAGCACCGGTAGCTGTGACGGCCTCAACTGGGACTCGGTACCCATACACGTGGACGTCGGGTGGCAGCGTTCATGAAACGTTGAGCACCGAAAGCTGGAACGGTCCCTAACTGGGACGCGGGACGTATACACGTGGGCGTCGGGCTTCAGCGTTTATAAAAGGTTGAGCAACGAAGCTGGGACGACCCCCAACCGGGACGTCTACAGCTAGGCGTCGGCTGGTAACGTTCATGAAACGTTAAGAACCGGGAGCTGCGACAGTCACAACCGGGACTCAAGTTCGCATGCACTTAATCGTCGGGTGGCAACGCTAACGAGTTGTTAAGCACCGGGTAATGCAACGGTCCCCAACCGGAAAGCGAGATGTATACACGTGGCGTAGGGTAGCAACGTTCATGAAACGTTAAGCTCCGGGAGCTGGGACGACTCCCAACCGGGATGCGGGACGTAAACACGTGGCGTAATGTGGCAACGTGCATGAAACGTTAAGAAACAAAGCTGGGACGGCCCCAAACCGGGACGTACACAATTGGGCGTCGGGTGGCAACGTTCATAAAACGGTTAGCATCGGAAGCTGCGACGATCCCAACCAGGACTCGGGACATCCCAGTAAGCAAAATATCTTGCCTCAGTATTGCATAAAGGTTGACGTGCAAGAAAAATCATCTTGCATTAATGCTGCCTCAATGTTGTTATGTTACTCCATTTATGCTGTCAGCATGCTGCCGCAATATTGACTGACAAGGTGTATGCAGCATAATATCAGGAAAATATCAAGGTATGCTGCTTTTGTAATGTTGCATACGTATTGATATGACAGGATAATATCAAGATGTTGTCATGACAGCATGAAAGCAAGGTCTAGGCAAGATGATCTTGCTTTTGTAATCTTGCATACGTATTGATATGACAGGATAATGTCAGGATACATTGTCATGACAGTATGAAATCAGCACGTTTGCAAGGTGTTTTATATATTTATTTTATTTTATTTTTTGTATTATTTTCACTTTGAAGTCCAGAATTAAATTTCATTCTTTAATTATTTCTGTTATTCTTCAATTTAGTGTTCTAGCCTAAGAATATTTTCTTAAAGCTGACATCTGATCGGAAATTCATAAAAATGTATTAATAGTACTCGCAATTTAATTTAAAAAATGAAAGTTTCTTCGTTTTGCGTAATACTTGACTTATTTTTTATATTCATGCTTCTAATTGTATTATAAAGACATAAAATGCCTAGTTAGGAATAATTGCGGAAGTTTTTTAACACATTTAGGAGTATATAAAGCAAAATAATAAATAAGTAAATAAATACAATAAAGTACATTTCCAAATGGATGTCAGCATTGAAAATATACCATGGACAAAACACATGAATTTATCTTAAAGAATAACATAAATAACCATTGAATAAAATTAATCTTGCTCATGAGATTGAAGTGATAATACGAAATTCTGGGCTTCATGTCCTTTGTTTCAAAGTCTAGGGACGAAAAAAGTTATTTTCGGCCATTTTTAACGTTGATCACACATCGTCTGCGATATGATTTGTTTAGTACTATATTAATAAATAAATGCAGTTATCAGTCATTCATAAGTTATTCCTAAAACTATACGATTCCACACTAATAACTAAGCAACCAACTTAACGAAGCCTAAAGAAATGCAACGCCACGTGCAGCTCCTCTGAACCGACTGAATCAAATTAGAAAGATGTGCCACCAAGCAATGCGAGGGACGCTGAGTAGAAAGAACTGTGCGCATGCGCAAGTATCAACGAAGGTCCACCTGTTCTATTGTGTACTAATTACCTTGACGGCGACAGCATGAAATCAATATCATCTTGATGGCGTCAACATGTATGCAATGTTGTTATTGTAAGGTAATATCAATATTGATATTTTAAGATGAATGCAATGTTGCATACGTGTTGTTATTTTAAGGTAATATCAATATTGCTATTTTAAGATGAATGCAATGTTGCATACGTGTTGTTATTTTAAGGTAATATCAGTATTGATATTTTAAGATGAATGCAATGTTGCATACGTGTTGTTATTGTAATATTGCTTTTTAATCTTTATGCAAGCTTTATGCAGTATGAAACAAGTCAATATTGACGCCGTCAGTATAATATCAAGATCTGTCAAGGTTGATGCAAGAAATTTTGCTAGTAGGGATATGACATATGCACGTAATCGTCGGGTGACAACGTTAATAAAACGTTAAGCACCGGGTGCTGGAACGGTCCCCAACTGGGATGTGGGACGTATACACTTGGGCGTTGGGTGGCAACGTTCAATAAACGTTAAGCACCGCGAGCTGTGAAGTCCCCAACCGGGACTCGGGACGTATACACGTAGACGCCGGGTGGCAACGTTTCGTCAAACGTTAAGCACCTGGGGATGGACGGCTCCGAAGCTGGACGTATACTATTGGGCGTCGGGTGGCAACGTTCATGAAACGTTAATTAACGGGAGATTGAACGGCGCCAAAGCGGGACGTACACACGCGGGCGTCGTGTGGCAACTTGCATAAAACGTTAAGCACCGGGAGCTAACGTTACGTTTAGCAACGGCCCCCAACCGGTAAGCGGGACGTATACACGTGAGCGTCGTTAGGCAACGTTCAAAATGTTTAAGCAACAAAAATGGGACGACTCCGAACAGCGACGTATACAGTGGACTTCGGGTGACAACGTTTCTGAAACAATAAGCACCGGGAGCTGCGACGGTCCCAAAGCGGGACGTATACACGTGGGCGTTGGTTGGCAACATGCATAAAGCGTTAAGGAAACGAAGCTGGGACGGCCCCAAACTAGGACGTTTACAATTTGGCGTCGGGTGGCAACGTTCATGAAATGTTAAGCACCGGGAGCTGCTACGGTCCCAACCGGGACTCGGGACGTATGCACGTATAATCGTCGAGTGGCAACGTTGATGAAACGTTAAGCACCGGGAGCTAACGTTACGATAAGCAACCGCCCAAACAGCACAAATCGTCCCAAAATCGTAGAAGTAATGTAACATCAACGTGATCACATGTACCGAAATCCTCCTAAATTCGTAGAGAACTGGTTGATAAAACAGCAAAATGTCCGCCCAGCACAGCGATTTTACGTGAAATCGCTGTAGATATGATATGACTTTCAACATTTTTGGGAGCAATTATCAACGTTTTTTGGATGCTTACAAAATATCAACGATATTTCTATTTTGGTTATATTGTACTCTGGAGGAGTTTTCAACGGATTTTAGAGGTTAAATGGAATTATCTACTAATATTAGATGAACTAACAACTTGTTTCAGAGGATTTATCAACGATTTTCTCATGTGTTTGTGTCACGAAATATCTACATAAATTGCATCTTGGTAAATTAATTACCAATAATTTATAGACTGTTTGCACACTTTTTGAAAGTCTTAAAAACTTTTTTACCCTCAAACTTTTTAAAACAGTAATATACTTAAGATTTTTTAAAAAATCGTATAAATAAAATTCAAATTTGGAATATAACTCAATAAAATAATTAAGAAAGACAAGAAAAATGAAATAATTTGTAAATTAATTTCAAACATAAATAAATATGTATATTTTATTTAAATAATTTAAGAAAAAATGTCTGATGTTAACTATTTTTAGCGTTTTAAAAAAGTAATTTTAAAGATTTAAGACTTCCATAAGAAACATGGCAGTAATCTATGAATCATTGATAACCTATTTTGTATTCATATTTAAGTAGACAATAAACCATTTCTTTTGTATGCACAATTTAAATTTTATTCCAGCAATAATCTGAACAAACAAACAAAACAATAATAATAATAATATGAGAATTTTTAATTCAAAGCTATCTCTACGTCGTTCTTGACGATCAGAACATTATTTCTTGAATTTAGAAAACATAATTAAAAAAAACTTTAAAAGCAGGCAATTACTTACTTCACGTTAATACAAGAAATCGCTAATTCATTTACACACTCACGATCGCAACAATACACAAGCCGACAACTGACAACGTGGAAACATACTACAGTCAGTAAATAGCCATTTTTCTAAACTGAAATTGTTGCGCATGCGCAGATTAAACAGTTTTCAGACACGTAAAAACTCGTCAAAATGATTACAAAAATTAGAGATACGCTATATACTATAAATGTAAACTTTCAAACATATTTTGGATTTATTTTGATACCTGTGCCAATTTCGTACTTTTGTCAACCATATTTGGAAAAGCCCAACTACGTGAGGAAATCTACATCGCGTCGATATCCGTTTGTGATATGTCACGAGTTTTGCACCAGTTCAACGATATAACAACGAATATTGGAAGATCTGTGCTGTCTGGGCGGTATCTACGATATTAATTAAAAAAAAAAAAAAAAAACCCTATCCAACACTTACTTTTTGAAATAAATCAATTTTGAGGAAAAAGGGAATTAGTACAAATAGACCAAGTTCGGAAAATAAAAGTTCTGAAAGAAGTTAATTTTTGTTGAGGTTGGTGACCAGATAGCTTAAGAGAGGGAAGAGTGACTGCGGATGGTTGCGGAAAACAGTAGTAATAGAAGTTTTGACTAGACAAGTGATGGAAATATCAATGAAGAGAGGGGAATTGCAACATTCCACTTGCACAGTGATACTGCAATCAACAGGAAATTGGTTGCTATGTCGTGAAAATGAATGACGAAAAGTTGAGAAAAACGCACTTTCAGCATATCTAGCAAGGTAACTAATTTCTTAAAATACAACGTAGCTCCTCGAAAAATATTACCAGTTCAGAACTCAATTTTCATAACATACCAACTTGTTTTGAATGTGAGAATGAATGATATGTTATCCTTTTGTAGACTGAAACAGTCAAACATAAATTAAATTACACGTTTAGACACCAGATTTCCTTAGCTCAACAGGCAGAGCGCTTTCGAACCAATTGGACGAGTCTCGGCAAAGAAGTTTCAGGCATATCCACAACCGCGTATCCGGCATATTCGCAACAAAATTGTATATTTTAGTGAAGAAAATAGATTATAAATAACGAGAAAACTGAACAATGCTCGAAGTGTGCTGGTTATACACACATAATATAAGGGGATTTTCTGTTGATATCGAACAGCTGTACACAACGCAGTAAACGCAACCACGGACAACGAGAAAGAAAGAAAGCGAGAAGAGCGCATTCGCGACTTTCGTCCCACTACGTACTTTCTGTCACCCAAAATGATAGCGGATCAGAATTTCAAAGCGTTCGCATAAAAAGTTTCACATCAAATTCAAAATTGAATTAATGAAAAGAGTGAGTTAGTTTTAACAGGTACAATTTTAATAAATTGAATTTAATCTTTTATTGCTGGAGTCAAATAAAAAGATCAGCATCTAGCTAGCTCCGATATTTAGTTTTGGTGGCTGCTTAGGTTGAAAATCTGGGTTTGCATCGATAAGCTATCTCAAATGGAAGAACACGCTTTGCTTTTCCAACGAGTGGTTGGTATTTTTTGTTTTCCAGACGAAGCCAAAAATGGGCGGGTAAGCAGAGGACGACAATAATTGTAAAGCCTCACTAGTTGGGTAAAGATTCTAAGATTTGGATGTACGATGAAACTTTAATATTTTTTTCATTACGATTTATATGCTGTCTTACTGTGCCCGAGATGAAATTTTTCGTTTCCATTTTTTTTATATTATCTCAAAAACTTCAAATAGTAATGAAGTTTTTTGTGTCTCAAAAGTTTGTACACTTAAGCTGCATTGCAAATCCACCTTAAAATTTTTCTTACAGAATCAAAGTTTCCAAATTTCATGAATTGTATATTTTTCGTCTCACTGTGCCCCACCCTCCTCTAAATATACACGTATATATATATATATATATATATATATATATATATATATATATATATATATAAACAAGAGATACAATTTAAGACAATTTTAAAATAGAAATTCAAAGAAATTGAAAAAATCAACATTAAAAAACTGAAAGAATAAATACAAAAGTGTACCGTAATGCCAGCGCAAAGCTGCTAGAAACAAAAACAGTACAAACATATTCATGAATAAACAATCAATATAATTAGCAAGAACAGGGAAACAACATCAAAATGAAAAAAGTGAACCAGGGACCGATGCTTTCTCAAGGGGAGGACCGATCCCTAAGTTCACAAGGCTCTTTCTGCTTCACAAAAGGGAAGGTCCAATAACTTGCTACCCAACCCGAGAGAATTGGAGGAGAGGCTCTCGGGGAGATTGGTGAGCTTAGGGACTGTTACTACCCTTGAGAAAGTATCGGTGCCTAGATCACTATTTTCATTTTGGTGTTGTTCCCGCGTTCTTGTTTATTGCAATTTCCAATTTATATTGATTATTTATTCATGAATATATATATATATATATATATATATATATATATATATATATATATATATATATATATATATATATATATATATACAAGAGAAAACCAGTAATAGAAAATGAAAAAGGCAAGAATACAAAAACCACACCAAATAAAGAGAAAAATTTCTCCTTATTTTGTGTGGTTATTGTGTGTTCTTGCATTTTTCATTTTCTATCACTCGTTTTTTTAAATATGTTTAAATTGTTTTGTTTCTAGCAGCTTTGCTGACAATACCGTACAATTCTGTGTTTATTCTTTTAATTTTATTTTAATTTGTAATTTAAATTTATCTCATATTTTATATGTAAATATAATATACAATTATGTAACGACATGCATACATCGGAAATAATAAATACACAGGCAGCATTTCAAGAGACACTATTTTATTAATCAATCAGTTACAGATGTAAAGCTTGGAATAAACTCACATTTCAGAAACCACAATCACTGATTGTTACAAAATTATTGTTAATTTCAAGAATACTGAATGTGGCAGGGGCTGCAAATTTTCTTCAACGGCAAAACTCTTTTAAAAAATTGCTACAAAACACATTGTCTTAGCACTGCAGTCTCTCAAATAATTTCCCCTAAGTTTAACTCTTCAAACGAGAACATTCAAAACCAAGAGATTTTCATCCCAAGAATTCAAAATGTTAATTGTTCATTCATGCAATTGCTCTGAAACAAAAGACGCCGACAGTTTGTGTTACGGAATTACACGAATTTCGAGTCTGAAAATGATGGAGTTTTGCTAATTAGAGAAAAAAATATGCATTTTTTTTTACTTAAGAGGAAACAAACATGGTTTAAAAGAATATTCTTTTTTCATCAGATTATTAAAAAGGAACTTCTTTACATGCAAAATACTGCCAGCAGATTTATGAGGTGCAGAGACTGCAGTTGGGAATTGTCAATAACACAGCTACAGACATATGTCATCTCATTGAAGCCGAGAGTGCCAACAAACTGGCAGCTAAAATAAATTTAGCACAGTAGCCATACCAAAACCTTACATTTCGAAGGGGGGTTTTCTTTGTCTCCACTCGTCAAATGAAGGCAAAGCTATTTTCAGATCAAATAATGGTCAACACTAAGGTAAGGTAACTGTCTGAGCTAGAGATTCACCAAATACGCTAAATGCCAAATATTTGATTAAAATGTTTCAATTTTTATTTTTATTTTAATGGAAAATTAAATTGGATCTTTATAGCAATTAAAAACAGAATATTTTTCATCAATTTTGTGGTTTTTCTCCCTTTTGTTCTAAATTAATCTACTTCAAGTTCAATTCAAATAGGAAATAAAGCATTCAAAAAGCAAATTATAGTAAAATGCTAATTTTTTTCTATATTTGTAAAATGATGATGAACCTTTTTTAAGCTGAATATATTGTATAAAAAATACTTGACTTTACAAATTCATGAGTTTTTTTCCTGGTTAGTTTTCCCTATTATAAGTGAGTAATAATTAAGCAAAAGTTATTTGTTATAAAATTCAAGAAAAAATACTTAGCAACAAAAATTAAACCTAGCATCAGTCCTTTTTAATTCTCTTACACTCAAATTTCTTTTAATGCATAATATTAGTAAGTAACAAATAAAAACAATTTGCTAGTCTCGCTATACCACTTTTAACTTTCATTTATTGGGCAGAAAAACACGAGTTACCCGTAGTTCAACAGTTGTCAAGTATTTAAATTTGTTTATTATTCGGTTGCTAAATATAAAAGTACAAAGTTTCAGGCGGGTTTTGAGCATATATTGGCAGGCAATTATATTCTTCAGTTGTTTTTCCCTCAAGTATTAAACTTTGCTTTGTTTGGTGGAATACCAGAAACTCCAAAGTTTCTACAATTTTTCACTCCTGTGGATTATGAATTTGTTTAGATGTCCCTAAACAATGTATTTTTACACTTCCAATGGTTTTCATGTATTCGAGAAAAGTATTAAATTTTTTTTCAGGTTGACTCTCTTTAAATTTCAATGTTAAGAACCTTACACTATTTGTTTTAAAATTTTTAAATTGAAAGTTAGTGCAGGGGTGATTGCGAGTTCATCAAAAAATACCTGAAAGTTTCAAAGCGAGAACGGGGGGGGGGGGGGGGGGGGGAGTAATCTTTGGCCCCTATTACTTAAGTGCACCTTTGCCATAGTTTTAAATAGTTCTGAGTCAAAATATTGCGTGCACATTTAATTAAATTTTTAATGGATTACGAAGTTACTTTTGAGCTGGTGTTATACAAATTATCTTGACATTTGTCCATCTTAAGGGATAGTTGTCCATCTTAAGGCTCTTGCAGGTATATTTGACGAGTATTATATGAGCCGCTCAGAAGCCAATGCGGTTAAGTCCATTTTTTGATATTTTCTGATTTTTGGAAATTTTGATGAAATAAATAATAATCTTCTTAGTTATTAAAGGATTTATTTGTTGGTTACATTTTTCAAGGTTAGACAGCCCTTTTTTTAATAGCTTCTGAACATATTGTATAATAATTTCAGAAGCCATTGTGAATAAGTCCACCTTTTATCAATATTTTTTTACATAAACTTTGATATAAAAATTAAATTATTTTTCTTCTTTCGATATTTGTTGGCAACACTGAAAAACAAGAAATTCATAGAACAAGAAGTCATAATCCCAGACGCAGATACTTAAATTCAGATCTTTCTATTGCAAAAATGTATAACCTGTATGTCAAACAATGTAATGAAGAGCAAATTGTACAAGTAAAGGAAAAGTTTTATTACCATATACTTTCGACAAAATTTAACTTACATTTTAAACAATCTTCAAAAGATACTTGTGCAAAATCTGATTATTTGGTAATAAAAAAACAATCTACAATAGATGAAGAAAAAAATGCAGCTGAAGTTGAACATGATGAACCCTTGCGAAATGCAGAAATTGCCCGTAATAGTATGGCTAATGATTGACTAAGAGCTTGAGACGAAATATACGTGTTTAGTTTTGATGTAGAAAAAGCATTACCATTTCTGAAACTATCCACATCAGTGGCTTAATACAAGAGAAACTTATATGTATACAATATTGGTTGCCAGGATTTAAAGGCTAACGAGGGCTACACGTATGTTTGGCCTATAACCCAAACATTGTGGGGTTCATAAGAAGTGTCATCGTGTTTAACTAAACACATTAAATTATACGCAAAGGATTTTCAAAACATAATGTACTCAGATTCATGTTCAGGACAGAATTGAAATATAAAACTGTTAAGTTTACTGAAATTGGTTCAGAGTGAAGATATAAAGCTGAATCAATTGAGCTTAATTTTTTATTAAGTGGGCACAGTTATTTGCCCAATGATACTGATTTTGCAGTTGTAGAAGCTTATGCAAAAAAAAAAAAAAAAAAAAAAAATCTGTATATTTATAACCTAGTGATTGGCATCATGTAATACAAAATAGTAAAAGATACAAAATAGAACCCTTTCAGAGTTGTCGAAATGAATTAACAAGAATTTCTTTCCACAAAACCATTGGAAGAAGCTGTTACCAACAGAAAAAAAAAAAAAAAAAAAATCAACAAGTGGACTAACAGTCAATTGGCTTAATATGAGATGGATAAAATTGGAAAGGTCAAACCCAAGCAACCTTAAGTTCAAACATAATTTTGACGAGGATGATACCTTTAATGTAATTGATATGAAAAAAAAATAGGCCAGTAAATTTAAAAAATATAACTCAACCTATATTATATCCTAATGGCAGAATAAATGCTATTTTATTATTTTTACATAAATGTCTTATCTTTTTCAGCTGCCAAAAGGTATAAGTCCAAAAATTTTTAAGATGCTGTCATTATTTTAATAAATACTTACGTTTTTATTTACACATCCTGTACATATCTTGATTTTTTGCAGAGTTTACATCTCGAAAAAAGATTTTATACACTTTTCTAATTAAATTAATAAACCAAGAATTTTAAAAACTAATGTATCAAAAAACACTAATTTTCTCAATTTTTGTGTTTTGGACTTAACCACATTGGCTTCTGAGCGGCTCATATAATTTAAAATAAATTGCAGTGGTAGGGAGATAAAAGCATAACGAAAAAAGAACATAATTCCGGTATTTTGAGACATGAAAATACCGGACCACAATCACCCCTGTGTTAAGGTTTAAATGCAATATATATATATATTGTAACGGATTCGGTGCGACTTCCACTTTCTTGAAATGAAGACACAGTTCTTGATAAAAACACAGGAAATTTATTTACACTATGTACAGGAAAGATCTTCAACAACTGCTAAATTATTCATCAGCAATTAAGCAATTATCACACAACACCGTAAACTCAACGTTTACACACGTATTTACTTCCGAATACGAAAACAACACAGCGAAATGCCTCGCTATAAACAGAGCAAAATGCTCTCCGTTCGAAATCTGAATCGAAACTCACTGTTTATCCATCGCTAACGGCTTAAATACACCGAAAAGAAATTTCTCAAATATTCCACACGCTTCTGTAAAGTAGTAGACCGTTATCAATGAAAAGAAAGAAAATAGGGGTCGTATAATTTAGCCGAATGAAAAAGGGGTTGTATATTCATTACGGGAAACTATTTACAGGTTACGTTCCTACAATAATTACTATTTACAGAATTTGTAACAATATATATATATATATATATATATATATATATTCAAGAAGAAACTAATAAAAAATGCAAAAATACAAAACCACACCAAATGAGAAAAAAAAGAAAAACGTGAATAAATAAGGAATTGATACGTAGTCAGGGGGAAGACCAATCCCTTATTTCAGGAGGATCTTACTATTTAGCATGAGAGAAGTTCCCAAAAACATGGTACCTACCTACCCTTTTTGTCTTCATTCTTTCAATTTTATTTGAGTTTATTATTGAAATGTATGTCGTTATATATACAACTAGCATTCCCGTACCCGGCATTGCTCGGGTAATGGAATTAGCAAGGGCTAACAGTGTTTGGGGCACCTAGTTTCGAAAATCCCCTGTAATATTACTTATTACCTATATTTTTCTCTAATTTTGGGAGGATCCTGGGGCACCTTGACTCCTTATGTATATGCCCTTGTACTTGACCGATCTTTAACTGTTATTAACGATCCTTTTAAAGTATTGATTATCTTTGCAAACACAGACCATCCATATTTTATTGTTATACCTATGTTTAAGCAAGAACTTCTTTGCATAACACATTTTTAGGTTGTTTTTTTTCTTCTGGTGCTAAAATTATTAAGCTGCTTGATGAACAGACTTTGGAGCAAGCTACATAAAATTGGCCGTGTGAAAAAAAGTCTTCTTTTAAATTGATCCATGCTACTTTTAGTGTCTGTCCTTGTGATTTATTAACGGTTATTGCAAAGCAAATATTTACAGGAAACTGCACTCTTTTAAATTCAAAAGGATAGTCCGCCTATGATGATGTTCTTAAAAACTTCGTTTCTAGTTTTGAAAAAATGAAAACAAAAGACAGAAACATTACTATTTGACTTGAGAAAAGCCCCGAAGAATCACGTGAGAAACAAAAACAATATTAAATTAAAAATTCGCTATCGACCAAAAGTTGGGATGAAGTACTGAATAATGATTTAAATGGAGGAAAGCCTCTGAAAATAAGGGATTTAAATTTCAATGACAGGTTTTAATTTCACAGAAATTAACGGATTTTAGTTAATTTCTCCCGAACTAATTGGTATTTCGAGAAATCCTTTCTTAGTGGATACTTTCGTAATCATGTGGATATGTCTGCCAAATTTCAAGTCTGAAGCTTCAGCGGTATTGGCTGTGCGTTGATATATATATGTTATCTCAGGACATTGATTTATATATATATATATATGGGTCCGTGCGTGTGTGTGTGTTGTGTAGTTGAGGCAGTGAAAAGCAAAGGGATGTAAGTGCCAAAATTTAAAATTTGGAGAACAGTACAGTACATATGGTAAGTAAACCTTTTTCTGTATCGTGATAAGAAATAGTACTTAACCCCCAGATATACAACATGATTTAGAAAAAAAATTCAATGAAAGCCGAGTCAGGGTTGTGAAGTCAGAAGGAAAATGGCCGACTCCGAGATTTTGTAACGTCCGACCCCGGTGTTTTTATTCTTTTTTTTTTTTTTTTTTCATTTTTCTTCCTTCATGCGACAGGGCAAAAACCTCTAAACAGAGTTTGAAATATTTATTCCTTTTATGAAATTTTCGCATTGTAATTTATTGTAACCCTAGATGCATACAACGTTAGAAATTCAATTTAAAAATCAAATTTTCCAATAGTTGCGATTTTTAACGTGAGATTACTTAAAAATCCCATTTTTTGAAAAAATGAAAAGGGTTACTTTGATCTTCCTTTAATGTTTAACAAATATATGTTGATAAAATCCAGTTGTTTTTAATTTTTAAAAGTTGTAATTTGAGGAGAAAAAACAATTTTTGCTAGGTGGAAAAAAACCTTTCTTGAGGGGAAGCGGTTAGTCTCGGGGAGACACTAATCTGGTAGGTGAATATTTTAGTTCTGAAAAATGTTCCCCAATAAATCTTAAATTATATTTCATCTATAAAATTTCAAAGAAAATAGGGTACTACATTTCGGGGAGAGGCCGGGGGCATACATGTCTGGAGAAAATTTTACGCGAAGCGGTTTACTGCTTTTGCTATACCTATATTTTTCTTCTTCTCAATTTTTAATTTAAACTAGCTGCGTCGCCCGGCTTTGCACGGTACACCTCGAAAATAAAAGTTATGTCAAGTGATGCGAGTTCAACACTCAGGCTTGAACAAAAAAAAAAGTCAGTGAAATTTTGCGGTAGATTGCGGAAAAAATTCCAAAAAGTAAAGATTTTAAATCCCCTGTGATTACAGGAAAAAGCCTCAAAACAAAAACAAGAATTTTAACTGTTCATATTCGAGAAAAAAAAATGGCAACACATCTTTCGTCTCAATAATTTTCACCACCCCGCTATACATTTTAATAAAAGCATTGTTGCGGAAAGTTGAGATGAAGCACTGAATAATAATTTGAATGGAGGAAAACCTTCGAAAAATATTTTTTTATGTCGAAACCTAAGTGTCATAATTAATAGTTTTTAATTGATATCTCTGCTAATTATTATTGGAGGATTATGTTAAATAGCCAAACATAAAGATGGGAAAATGACGAATCCATTGATACCTGGTTCGATGGTCAGTTCACTATCGTCCGGGAGAAGAAGCTTGGACATACATAGGTACATACGCTCAGTTTTTAATTATATAAGATTTTATTGGCTGCTTTAGAATTAACCTTAAACTTATTTCGCTTCATGCTTTTCAAAGAGAACCAAGCTTACAGAAATAGCGTTTAGATTTAAGAAATATTAGATACATTTTATTGGATCTCTTGGATTCGTATTTTTGTGCAAAAACTTATTTGAATCTGCCGAACACCCTTAGAAATTTGCACCCGATCTACGGGCCCCGACTTGCTCAAGGGATACATTCCTTTTAGTATTTTATTGCCGAAATCGAAGTAAAAATACATTACTATTTTTATTTGAAGGTGATTATTGAAAATGTTAGGCATGCAACAAAACCATTTGCTGACAGATGCTATTAGTTAAAGAAAAGTATTACACAAGCAAACTAGGGGATGGCTACAGAAAGTATGATAAACACTAAATCCAGCTCGTTGCCAACAGGGCCCGACTAACTAAAATCAAGGTGTAAGGCCCACAATGCTTTAAGGCACCCCCTCTCTATTCTATCACTTAAAGTCAATGCAATTTAATGCTATGCATAAGTTTTTTTTAAAAAATTAGGGCCCTTTAGGACAGGGCCCCAGGCCCAGGCCTAGTTGGCTTGTGCATTAATCAGGCCCTGGTTGCCAAAGGAAGTTATTTTCTGATTAGTAGCCCTGTATACGTGTAACCGAAGCAATTGGTAGTCAGTTTTTTAAAAAATCTGCAGAGTCAGTGAAAATTAAAGAAAAAAAGAAGCCCTTAGTCGGCATATTTTCTAACGACTCTTGACTTCTTTACTCCAAAATCAGGCTGACTCCGACGCCACAGTCCTGCTATCTAGAACCATATCTTTAAACGCGTTTTACTCAAAACTTGAACATGTCCACTTACATCCCTTTGCTTCTCACTGTGTCAATTGCATTTTATTATTTTTATACGTTAATTGTATTTGCCTTCTATCTCCCAGTAATTGTAGGCCCGGAGTTTTAAACTAAACGTCGAAGACAATTAACTGAGCTTGGTCCTTTTTATTCTTTTCAGATTTATTCATGTGTATTGAAAAAAATACAATATGCATCATATTGCTTTTGTTCTATTCATATGGAGGGGGGAAAAAAGAAATAAAGAAAGAAAATGTGTTTATTTGGATAACTCTTTTGCATTAGAATACTGAGTTATGAGAAACAGACATTTTACAACAACATTAAGAACAGTTTTTCTTCAGATCTATCTTCAAAATTTCAGTCAAAGTTGAATACAGAGAAGTTTTTTAATAATAATCACAAGTTTGCATTTCGTGTCCATTCTCAGAAGTACAGTCATAGCAGAAGGTTCAGTAAAGTTTTTTTTTTTTTTGACAACAAAAGCATTCTGTTTATCTTTAGTATGCATCCCAGTTTGCTCTTAAACTTGAGAAAGTATTTTTGCCCACCATAAAACTGCTATGGGTCATTTTTATTGTTTATCCGCAAATGTCTACTCAAAGCTAAATGCTGCAAAAAAAAAAAAAAAAAAAAAAAAAAAAAATTGACAATACTTAAAACAATATGGCTTTTGCTTAGCATGCATCCTCAAATATGATTAGATAATAATTGAACTATGAAAAACTGTCTTTATACAATATTCACAATAAAATGGTTTTTCATTGTTACAAATGCTTAAATGAAGTGTGAAATTTGAACTTTCTGAGAAGGCTTTCTGGAACCATCATAAGTACATGGTTATATCATTTTTTGTGTGTATCATCAAATATCATTTCAAAATTGAATTCTGAGAAAAAAATTAAAAAAAAATATTCACAAGAATATGGTTTTTCATTAGTGTGCATCCACAAATGTGTTATCAAGCTAGAACTCTGAGAAAACGACATTTCACAATACTCATAACTATATGGTTTCTCATTAGCTAGTATTCTCAAATGTGTTTTGAAACTAGAAGTCCGAGAAAAAGTCATTTTGCAATACTCACAAGAATATGGTTTTTTCATTAGGGTGTGTCCACAAATGTAATTTCTATTTTGAACCCAGAGAAACGACTTTTAAGCAGTACTCACAAGAATAAAGTTTTTCATTTAGTTAAGTTGTTCATAAAGTTGTTCAGTGTGTACCCTCAAATGTGATTTCAAATTTGAACTCTGAGAAAATGTCAAGTTACAATGCTCACAAGAATATGGTTTTTCATTAGTGTGAATCCTCAAATGTCTCTTCAAACATGAACCATCTGAAAATGTCTTTTTACAGTATTCACAAGAATAAGGTTTTTCTTTAGTGTGTATCCTCAAATGTCTTTTCAAATTTGAATTCTGAGTAAATGTCATTTTACAATACTCACAAGAATAAGGTTTTTCATTAGTGTGTATCCTCAAATGTGCCTTCAAACTTGAATTCTGAGTAAATGTCATATTACAATACTCACAAGAATAGGGTTTTTCATTAGTGTGTATCCTCAAATGTGTTTTTAAATGTGAATACAGAGTAAAGGCTTTTAGACAGTACTCACAAGAATAAGGTTTTTCATTAGTGTGTATCCTCAAGTGCACTTTCAAAGTTGAATTCTGAGTAAATGTGATTTTACAATACTCACAAGAATAGGGTTTTTCATTAGAGTGTATCCTCAAATGTGATTTCAAGTTTGAATTCTGAGTAAATGTCATTTTACAATACTCACAAGAAAAAGGTTTCTCATTAGTGTGTACCCTCAAATGTGATTTCAAGCTTGAATTCTGAGTAAATGCCATTTTACAATACTCACAAGAATATGGTTTCTCATTAGTGTGTACCCTCAAATGTGATTTCAAGTTTGAATTCTGAGTAAATGCCATTTCACAATACTCACAAGAAAAGGGTTTTTCATTAGTGTGTACCCTCAAATGTGATTTCAAGTTTGAATTCTGAGTAAATGTCATTTTACAATACTCACAAGAAAAAGGTTTCTCATTAGTGTGTACCCTCAAATGTGATTTCAAGCTTGAATTCTGAGTAAATGCCATTTTACAATACTCACAAGAATATGGTTTCTCATTAGTGTGTACCCTCAAATGTGATTTCAAGTTTGAATTCTGAGTAAATGCCATTTTACAATACTCACAAGAAAAGGGTTTTTCATTAGAGTGTATCCTCAAATGTCTTTTCAAACTTGAATTCTGAGTAAATGTCATTTTACAATACTCACAAGAATATGGCTTTTCATTAGTGTGTTTCCTCAAATGTGTTTTCAAGCTTGAACTCTGAGAAAATGTCGTTTCACAATGCTCCCGAAAATAAGGATTTACATCATTGTGTAACCTAATATGTGTTTTCAAATTTGAATGTTTTTATAATAATCACGAATACATTGCTCATCTTCAGTGCCCAATGTTTCAAGCATGTTGGGAGTTTGTTATTGCAGGAACTGGCAAAATAATTTGAAGATTATTTTTTCACATGAAGCAGTAGCACAAAGTCAGATCTCAGGTACGTTCAATAATACGCAAGTTGATTTACATAAGAGCTATATGGCTCATCTTTTTTTCAGTTCAGCATGTAAACCATCAAATTTTACATTAACTAAATTAGTAGTAATGCTTCCACAGTTTGTATTCAGAAAAAGTGTGTTACATTTCTTTTGTTGAGCATTGTCCTGGGAGAATAACCCCAAGATAACAAATTTAAGTAATTAGTCTAATGAAACATCTTTTGTCAAAGCCATGTACTTTCTAAAGACTAAATTTACACTTTCAGTAGCAAGTTTTCATAAATAAACTTAGCCAGTCAGCAATCTGTCTAAAAGGCACTTACACATAGGCCATGCTCGACATGTGATGTTAGATTTTGAATTTTTTAAAAATCCCAGTGCGTATAACAAAATGTTTTCTTACAAGATAATGGAGTACATGTATGAATGGTTTCGTTCCAAACTATGATGCCTGCGAATATCGAAAATCGCTCAACGATTGAAAATCACTTGCACGGAATCTCCCACTGTGTGCGTAGAGAAGTCCACTTGCACAGAACTGCATTTTGCGTGAACCAGCACCTGCACAGCGTAAAACAACTGAAAAGATTTAATAGCAATTAACAATAAAAAAGAGTTGGAATAAAATTGTTTAAAACAGTCATATTCAAAACACACTAAATATCTGGCTGGGAAAGCAGGCAGATTTACAGGAATATTATAAGAAGTAGGCAAATGTATGTTTAATATGCGACTGGTTCTCTGCCAAGTGAACCCTTTTTTTACTGTGGTTATTCCATTTTAGACTCAATTGCGATTACCAAATTTTCGCTACTTACTGTACCTTTTATTTATAAATGAAAGTAGCTGCGTAGCCCCGCTCTGCATGGTCTACCTCGAAAATAAAAGTTATGTCAAGTCACGCGTGTTCAAAAATCAGGCTTGAACAAAAAAAAAATCGTAAAATTTTGCGGCAGATTGCGGAAAAATAATCAACAAGGAAACATTTTAAATTCCCCGATTACAGGAAAAGCTTGAAAACAAAAAAGCTGGAATTTTATTTTATCATATTCGAGAAAAAATGGCAACACATCATTCTTCTCAATAATTTTCATCATTGCTACAAATTTTAATAAAAGCATTGCTGCGGAAAGTTAGGATGAATAATAATTTGAATAGAGGAAAGCCTTTGAAAAATAGGGCTTTTATGTTGAAATCTAAGCGTCATAACTAATAGGTTTTAATTGAAATTTCCTCAAATTATTATCAGAGGATTATGTTAAATAGTCAAACATAGACAGGAAAAATACAAATCTATAGATACCTGGTTTGATGGTCAGCTCACTGGCTTTCGGGAGAGGTAATGGATATAGATGAATACATAGATACATTCATAGGTTTATATATCATACCTTCAGTTTTTAATTATACAGTGTAGAACCTTTTATCCGGGAACCAAAAAACCGGGAAGCCAGAAAACTGGCAATGTTTTGCAGATTTTCCCACCATTTTTTTAAAATACGCATTTTCGGCAATTTTTGAAAAACTAAGTTTTTTTTTGAAGTACCCAAAAGAATATGAACTGTTTCTTAATAAATACCATATTACTCATCTATACATGGGGAAAATGTATACAAAAACAAACTTCAAAGGGTTACCCTTTACGCAGGGCAAAATTTCTAAAGCATTTTCCTGAATTAAGAAGTACATTCTTAAGTCGGAAATTTTCGTGTTTTATTCTTCAGAAAACTAAAGAAATGAATATTGTTGAATTCTAATGCAATATTTTATTGAATGGCCTTTAAAGTTAAAGCCATTTAGAGTGTCAGTAATGTCACGAAATTGCGGGAAACACCGAAATCCAGATTCGCGAATTTTCCGGATAGTTAATCGTGCAATCTAGAATTTGTTAAACACATGACTGTAATAAGGCTGCAAGAACTCATAAATCAAATTCATACTGATATTGCAAAAAGGAATAGTTATCAATAACACCGTAATCACAAACACAAAATCTTTATAAAAGTTTTTAAAAAAAACGCATTCATGAAAATAAATTTTTCATACAATATAGCAGGAAAATCGCACATTTCCGTTCAAAAACTTGTTTCTAGCCCTTCTCTTCAACTTTTTTTTGTTTTAAAACGTCAAAAAGTTGTGGCTTTTTTCCCTTTTCAGATTGAGAGAGAGAATGTGAGGGTATCAGGTCTTATGAATAACTTGAAGTTTTTTGGTGTTTAAATTATTCTTTAACTTGTAGTTTTTAATATTTTGATAGTATTTATAAATATTTCTGGACTGTTTTCTTCTTATTTTAATACCAGTGGTACTCGCACGGCTTTGCCCGTAGTAGAAAATTAAAAGGTACTTTGGTTCACCTGTATATTTACAAATAATGTATGGTTATACAGGTTATTGGTTATATAGATCATTTCACAAATTTTGAAACTAATATTCAGAATATATCTATATAATAGCACTTCAGAATGAGTTTTATCTGCAATGAGTATTAAAGCACCAATATTGCAATTAGTTATTCACAAATAAATATGTTCCACAATAAAAAAAAAAGTGCATTATCCTGCACTTCTGCTAGCTTCATGGTTTGCATACAGCTGCATTTTCAAGAGCCATCTGGTATTTTCTGTTTACTATGAGTAGGGTCTGGTGGGGTAAAGTGGTCATAAAATCGCAGGTTTTTAACTTAGGTGGATAATAAATACAATAAATTCTTTAAACACTTAAACTTTTTTTGTTTTTATTTTACATTGCATTATTAAAGAACACGGTACATTGAGTTTTAGGAAAATTAATATTGATTTAAGTAGTTTTATAACACTTTCATTTCCCTTTTTATTTATGACCACTTTACCCCATGGGGTGGGGGAAAGTGGTCATAGCATGGGGTAAAGTGGTCATAGTTAAAAATAGACGCAAAATCGTTACAAATAACCCTAATTTTTGTATATTTCGGTTACTTTTTTCTTACGAGTATATGCGGGTATACACGAGTATACTATACGTGTCATGTAGACATGAGTAAACGTGTTCATATATGAATAGATAAAAGTATACATCAGATACATGCATACACGTGCATACTTAAGTATATATGTGTATACACGAGTATATGAGCATGTATACTTGATTACCTATAGGAGTGAATACGTGTCTACACGAGTATATACGTGTCACGTGTATATGCGAGTATATACGCATATAAACGAACACCATATGCACGTTTGCAAGTGTATCTCGAGTATATATGTGCATATCTGAGTATATACGTGTATAGTTGACATATATACGCATATATAAGTGTGCATACATACTTATACGGGTATGCACGAGTTAATTCATGGATATATCCAGTGCGTGTTTGGTACGTGTCTACTAGAGTGGAACGAAAAAAACAAAGTTTTTATTTTCGAATTGTAATAGTGCAGAAAAGTTGTGATTGGTGAAGACTTACAAAACAAAACAAAAATTTTTAAAATCGGATAATATCTTCCGATCCCGCAACGAGCCTTAAAATTTGAAAAAATGGAAAATTTCGTGTGTTTTTAGTGATTTTTTAAAAACTTTGCTCGAACGTTTCTTTTTAATACTCTAAGACGGAAAGGTTACGATTGCTTAAGCCTTCAGAAATTTTAAAAAACATATTGAAATCAAATAATACCTTCTGATCCAGGAACAAGCATGAAAAGTAAAGAAAAGGGAGAATTTCATCTTTTCTTATCGTGATTAAAAATAAAATTGTTCTTGTTTTTTTTCCCCGGTGTTACAGAGAAAAGCCTTTTAAAAAACCCTATATTACACATAAACATTAATTTATTTCTTGACTTTTAAGGTATCTTCTAAACACACAAAACTACCATTCTTTACAACAATGAAACATTTTCAAATAATAGAAAGTTATAAAATATTTACCAAATTTACAATCCAGTATACAAGTCTTACTGTTTTAAGTGTTACTTGTTAAAGCTAATTTATAATCAGATTTTTTGGAAAATTCGGGCATAATTGACCAAGATTTCAATGTTGCTCTTAGCCACCTCTTATCCACACACTTTGAGTGAAGCCTCCGTCACTAGCTTCACACATCTTTCGACAGCTTGCGTATGGCAGGGGAATAGTTTTATATCCCAATCGGGTATAGTGCCTGTTGCAATAATATTTTCAATGTCTTTGTTAGGAACTTTTCGAAGAAAAGGTGGAGAAGAAAGCTTTGTCGTGTTCCAATTAATAATCTCTGTGTAATCTTCTGCTTTGAAATTTAGAGATGGAATGAAAGTTTCTAATGCTTTTGCCTCTAGAAACAGACTTCCTGGCTTTTAAGACGTTTTTAAACGCTAATTCTCTTATGTGCCTCCTTTCATCAAACACCATTGCCATTAATAAGTTTTCGGGATGCGCAAAGAAAGAGTTTCTTTCAATGACAGGGTAAACAACTTGTTTTAGATTGTCAGGTAAGTATCGACAGGTTTGAATTGTTCTGTAAACCAGAATGGCACCGTCTGTGAAATTTTTGCGGTTCTTTATTTCAAACCAGACCGGCATGTAACATCTCAAAATAAAAGTCACTATGTCTTTTAATTCACCTGATGGGATCGATACACTTACGTACAGTCTAAGGACTCTATTTGCACAAGTGAGCCATCTGGAATGTGAGAGTGGGCCGGGGTCACGATTTGACAAATCATTTGGGCAATTGCCACCCTTTATTGCCTGAGATATATCTAAAAGATATCTTTGATCCTTGCTCAAGCACTTTCTGTTTACATCTGGAATTGTACAGTCAATTACTTGAAAATCGATTACTGGCAGTTTTTCGCAACCTCTGAGTTGTTCTCCTATTGGTCCAAAAAACGAATTTGGGCCAGTTGTTCCACCATCTAAATACCGAAAAAGATGGCGAAAAGGCAACTCAATGAAATGTAATAAACAAATAGCCTATTGCAATGGTCGTCCAATATAAATTTCAAATTGACGAATCGCGCCACTTTTCCACTCAGCATTGATTTTACTACCATCGCAACCTACCATGACTAAATCATCCAGAGGAATCCTTTGTTCATTTAGATATGAAACAATGCTATTCACTATGTCTTTGGCTGATCCAGAGTTTGGAGACACGTGGCCAATATAAACGGACTCGGGTTCTTTAATAATAGAATAATGCTCTTCTTTCACTGTTCGCCGAAATTGCTTTGATTCAATCTTATCTACAGTGACTCCCAAAAGTGTTCGTACACCTTGAAATTTTGTAGTAAAACCAAAATAACGCAAAACTGAATTCGAATATGAAGTCCAATTTTTTTTCACATCCTCCCTTTTTCACATTTTCCACTTCACCACATGCCATTCTGAATGAAACCCAGCAGTTTCTTTCAAAATATTGCCAGATTCTATTTTTGAAACTTGTCAAAAAACGAAGAGACAGAGAAAAAATACGCCACAAAAGTCATCGTACACTGAAATATTTTCGAATAAATTCATGATTAAAATTATCATATGTGGTTTTTTTATTGTTTTTGCATTGTAATGACACAGTAAAGTCATTTGCCTTTAATTTTTTGTTTATTTATTCCCTAATATTCTTCTTATTATTTTTTAATGGCAGGTATGCATAGGAAACAAAAAACACGATTCGAAATTTGATTTTTTTCCCATCACAGTAGGCATAAATGGGTTTAAAATGTCTCTAAATTATTTATTTTATACCATTCTATGGTGAAGTGCTTGATAAAATGATTGTGCAAAAAAACAGTAAGCTTACGCTATCCGTCGTAAAAACAACGATAAATAAGCTCAAAACGTTTTATAACAACGTCTTACTTATAAATGAAAATAAATTCAATATTTTGGCTTAAATTGTTGCATATCTGTCAATAGAAGAAAAAATGAGGAATTTAATCTTAAGAACTTAGTTGGATCGGTTAATCAGGACGGTGAAGGTGTTCTTGTGTGAGGGTGCATAACTGCATCGGGACTTGGAAATTTAGAATTTTTAGAAGAAAGAATGAATCATGCTGTTCATTTAAATATTTTAAAAAACAATTTTAAACAATTATCCCAAAATTTGGTAATCGGAAGCAACTTTGTTTTTTATCACTATAATGATAAGAAGTACACTTTTGTGTTTGGTGCCTCAAAAATTGTCCTTAAACTTAGAAATATCTCCTCAATCGCAAGATTTAAACTAAATGGAACATATTTGCAAATATCTGCCGGCTAGATAACGAAAATACACCATTGAAACGAAAAGCGAACTAGAAACAGTAAGACTCGAAGAGCGGCTGAAAACTTACTCAGAAATTGCTTAAAAAAGAAAGAAAAAACACTGAAATCTATTCCCTTAATGTTTAAAAGCTGTTGTTGATACTGCATGATATTCTACTAAATAATAACTTTGTAAAAAGTTAGATTATTTACCAAATTTTTGACATTTTTCAAAGTGTACGAAGACTTTTGTGAGATAAAATTTCCGGCAATTTTTGGTTTTTGTTTTTTTAAAAATTACGTTTTAATGTTTTATTAAAAATTTTCATGTAGTTTTGTTAAAACAGATCATAGATCTTATAATAAAATAATTATTCCGAAATATTAATTCTAACCAATGGATAATGGCCAATTTCATTGAAAGTCGTAGGTGTACAAACACTTTTGGGAGCCACTGTATATATAAAGTATCATCTTTTCTTCCGTCAAAATAACTACCCCGAACGGAGTCTTGTTTAATGCCACTTTGCAGATCTTTTCTATTTTGGCTCTTTTCTCTCCTAATTTTTTGTCTATCAACAACTTTAGAAGTATCTGTTTCAGTCACTAAGCCAACGTCTTGAAGCACACTGGATGCTATGGCAGCAGTTGCACGATCAGATACGCCGTAACGATCGCTGCTTAGTGCCGTACTTTTCAGCTTAATCCTCATCTGCCACCGGGTTTTCTCCTCTGGGTCGGTAATCATTATCAGGTTCTCTCTTGACTGAACAACTTGTTTGTTCTTCATTTGAAAGATCAGATTCATCTTTCATGACTGAAATGCACTCAGTAACTTTTCGTTTTAAGGCATAAGCTTTTCTTTGAAATCTTTTTTTCAAACTTTTTGTTTCCTTTTGGTTCAAAGTTCCAATTTTTCCTATGCCATGTTTCCTCCGAAGATATAGAAATCTTTGTTCAGAGATCGATATCTTTTTAGATTTTTCATGCGTACATTTCATGTAAATTGGACATTCACAAATGTCTAGGGTCCTTTTTACAAGTTCGTTACGCACTTACATGCAGAGACGTTAAAGAGTTTCCTTGCTTCACTTTTAAATTTATCAATCCTTTCTTTAAACTTTGGTTTTTCCTTGTCTCGGTTGTAAGATCTCATGAAATTGAGATATTTTTTATAGAAGATATCAATTAGCTGAGCAATTCTTTTCAGGGAAACTGTAGGAATCGAGGCCTTATCAAAGATGCATTTAACTTTTTGCGCCACTATGTCCTTAACAATGGAAAAACTCACTTTCGTGTTATTGACTTTTCTAGCTAACTCAAATCTCTCTTGAAAGCAACTTTGAAGAACATTTTCATAAGTAGGGAGCTTATTTGTTGGCAAATCTCTCGGGTGGTCAAATATAGGGCACTCAAAGGACTTGCTCGATGGATTCATGTTCGAAACACGTTTAGCAGAGCAAATCGACTTCACACGCACATCAGAAACATTGAGAAATACTGATGCCAGCACGACTGCTTTATTCATTTAAGTAAGATACCTATAGACACAAGCCAACTAAAAAGCTCATAAATTCAAGATCGTGAGGCGCTAATGGGGCGTATTAGATGCATACACTGTACTGAGCGGCATAAACAAATATAAGTCTCGTGGGATTAAAGGGCCATGTGGACAATTTCACAGGCAGGCTAATACTAAAATATCACATTTGTTTTATAAACAAACGTTCTTCCATTAGTATTTCATACTGAACTTATGAGGATCGTTAAACTAAAATTTAAAAAAAAGGCTGAAAAAGGACTTAAAGTTTACATTTTTTCAAACATGTAGGTTCGTTGCGCAATCGAAAGATATTGTTTTATTTCAAAAAGATATTTTTTTTTTGTTTTGAAGTCTTCACTAAACGTAACTTCTCCGTTCTGTAGCCTGAAAATGTACATTGAACCAAAAATGTTAAAAATTCGGAAAAAACCCCCTGAAATTCTCAACTTTTTCGATTTTTTAGGCTTGTTTCTGAATCAGAAGGTATATTATTCGATTTCAATTTTTTTTTATTTCTGAAGGCTTTGCCAATCGTAACTTTTCCGTCTTAGAGCCTTAAAAAGAAACATTAAAACAAAATTTTTGAAAAATCATTAAGAAAACACGAAATTTTCCATTTTTTTCAAATATTCAGGCTTGTTGCAGGATCGGAAGATATTATCCGATTTTTAAAATTTTTGTTTTGTTTTGTAAGTCTTCACCAATCGCAACTTTTCCGCACTATTACGATTCGAAAATAAAAACTTTGTTTTTTTCGTTCCACCCTAGTGTCTACTCACGTGTATATATATATGGAAGCACGAGTATATAGGTTTGTTTACGTGTAAACACGATTATATACCTATTTGACGTATATACGTGCATTTACGTGTATACACCAGTACATGTGTCCACGTATATCCCCGAGTATATCCGCTAATATACATTAATGCTTACAGAATGAATCCAAGATCTTGGGCAAAATCTAAGTGTAATCTGAAAGAGGAGGATAAGAAGCAAAGAATCATAAGGAACTTGTGGTCGCTGACGCGCTACATGCACACAAGGTCAGAAACTGATGTTGGCAAAACAGGTCACAAAATTGTTACACAAAGATGATCTTAGCCGACATTTTAGTTTTTAAAAAATATTTAGAGAAGTTGTTGAAAGTTACGGCCTGTAGTAGCTCTAATACACGCATCGCAACAAAAGCGCAGCGACTGATGAAAGTTTTTCAAAAGTCTCGTAATTGCAACAGAGTGATTGCGATGCATGTATTACAGCTGCCGGCCGCAAATTTCCTCATTCGCTATAAAACTTTCATAAAACCTAAAATGTTGTGTAAAATTCTTTAAATTGTGTATAAAAATTAATATATTAAAATAAATATATTAAATTGTGTAATAAATTTGTGACCTGTTTTGCATCCATCAGTTTCTGGCTTTGCGTGCATGCAGTGCGTCAGCGTTGAGTTTGTGTCCATATGTTTCTTATGATTCTTGCTCTTATCTTGCCGTCTAACACCTTTTAATAATTTGTTCTAGAGTTTAGACTCACCCTGTATACATGTATATCATATGCTTGTATGTAAGTGTCTACTCGAGTATGTACGTGTATATACGTGTCTTCCTGAGTATATAAGTGTTTGTATATATACGAGCATAAGCGGGTATATACGTGTATAGTCGAATGTATATCTGTATAGATAAAAAATACTTGCAGATACCCAAATACGTGTTTATTGTGCATTTATGTGAATGCGTATATATACGTGCCTACACGGGTATATGAGTATACATACGCATATACTCGTATATTTAACCCTGTTTATTTTAAAAACAATACATATTAAGTGAAATTAATATTATACTTAACCATTACCTTATACTTAAACATTAAGTTACTTAAGAAGAACAATATTCGTTAAGCCTAATATTATGACCACTTTACCCCATCTTACTTAAATTGTTCTAAAAAATCATTCAAAATAGATTCAGCTAACTGATAATGAGTAACACCCCGTTTGCACTGCGAGCTAAGCGCGCTCAACCCATCAATGCACTTACGAGCCAAGCGCACTTACTTTAAAAGTCGTTTGCACTAGAGAACGCACTTAAAGTTTAACTGCAAACCCAGGGAGGCTAAAAGAAGGAGCCTCATCTCCTTTGGCAGCGGGGCGAAAAAGTGACCGGATTATTCCATCGCCAATGGTGGCGCTAGTGGTCCATCTCTCGCCTGATTTAACCGACCCCGAGTATTCGACTGGGTGGAGCTAGTTTGGGGCCATTGATACGAAAAATTTGTTGGAACTCAATAATATCGTGCGGTCAGCACGATGGACCTAAAATTACTTTCTTTCTTATATTTGCTCTAGAATTTAGACATTCATTCTGTGTGTCCTCGATCTTCTTTCTCCTTAGTTCTTCTTCCTACTCCAATTAATTTATGCAGTAACTTCGATCAACACTCTCCCCCATAAATTTTGCATGATATAAGCTCATTTAAAATTAAATATTTCACAGTAATATGTGCAATAATATTTAGTTTCTTTTTTTGTTTACTTCTGCTGAAAAAGCCGTTTTCCCCCCCTTTTTTTTCTGGTGGATTAATCTTTAAAAACGATAAGAAAAAAAATAATTAATACTTTGAACATTGAAAAAAAACTGCTTTTTCGTTAGTTAATTGTGAACAATTAAAAAAGAATCTTACAAGAAAGTGCTATTTAATTCAAGCGTTAATCTAGTTTATTGCTTATATTTATCAAGCTAAGTTTCGTTTTCACTTACCATAGTTACTTTCTTTCTCCTCCTCCCATACATAAATTTCGTGTGATATAAGCTTACATAAAACTTTATGTATTACGTTTAGTTTGAAATTGTTGCTCTGCTCTGGATTTAAGTGAAATTTGAAGAAAAAAAAAAGCAAAACATAAATATTTTGATGAAAATTATAAGTTAAACAGTTCAATCTTAATTTCAATTGAATTCTCTACATAAGTGCGTTATTGAGTTTTTCTACTACAGTGGAGTTTCTATTATTCAAGTTAAGCATATGTGAAATTTAATAAATAAGAAGAAAAAGGACATGGAAATATAACTAGAAGGAAACAAAATTAGTGATTTAAATTCCAAAACTTTAGTTGTTCATTGCTACTCTCTTTCTATTTTTTTAAATGAATAACTTTAAAATCAAGTCTTCTCGCTTACTCTTAAAATTAAATGCATAGTACTCAGAAAAATTATGAAAACCGGATCGTAATTTACGGGTTTTATTGGGAGAAAATGTTTTCAAAAGCCAGCTAAAATCATTTTTAGTTTCATGGCAAATGAGCAGAACAGCCATGTCAAAAACAATATACAAAATAGAACACAAAATTGCACAACACATAACAAGAATGAATGCTCGCTAAAGTCGTAGCAGAAATACAAATTAAACACATCGAATGCAAAATATGCCAAAAACCTAGGGTGGAGTAAAGTATTCTATGCTTCTTTGAACAGCTTTCATGGCGAAAGTAGTTTAATACTTCCAAATATACAGGTGATAGTTTTTAAAACACACTTGTTTACAATGCTTCGCTACGAGCGAAAAGATATAAGTAGTGCGAGAGATGATACTCTAGCGGCCTCTGGCGGAAGTGGAATTTTGTTGCCAAACTGCTAACATGGAGATTCGTCTCCTTCCTTTTACTCCCTGGTCTTGTTGAGCGGCTTCCCAGTGTCGCTCAACTGAAGCGGCTTTGAGATGCGCTAAGTGAATGCGCAGTAGGTTAGCTGAAAACTAAGCGGCTTAATTCCGCCAGTGCAAACGGGGTGTAAGAGTTCTTGAGACATGTAGGAAGCTTCCTGTGCAGTCAATCTGTTCATAACTCTAACAAACAAAATTTCCCAAGGAAGTTAAAAAAGGTGTTTACATTTTAAAAATTTTCACATTTACACAAAATATTTCTTTTTACCAAATAAAATTTTGCCAGCTGTAACATTTTGTATTTAAAATGTAGTTCCTAAATGCATTACCCTAAAATAAAATTTTCACATTCATTCGAACATTAATTTCGAAGCTATAGCCATTTATTTGAATTATGACCACTTTACCCCATTGACCACTTTCCCCCACCAGACCCTACTAATTTTAAATTTAAAAGCTTTGAAATGAGATGGAAAGATGAAAAACTTTCAAGATTTAATTTACCTAGCACTTTTTATGTTTGCAAAGCAAAACAGAGGGATTTTTGAAACTTCAAAACCTATTGTTTACTTCTGAAAACTTGTGCGGTTTGTAGAGAATTGCGTTATGTAGGTCGGCGTTATAACGGTCTCCTACTGTAGTACAAAATAAGTGCTAATGAGTAGCCGCATCTCTTCTCATCAGCTTTGTATTCTTTCCCTGTTGCTAACTATTTAATAAACAAGTAACATTTACAAATTGCACCTACTCCCTTTCAATTATAAATTCTCCCCTTTCTCAACTAGTTTAGAAGAACTCTCCTTACCTATAAACAATATTTTGCTAATCTTTTGAAAGAAAGAGAACGCAAAGCTATATTGGAAAGGATTAATGAATAGATCTGTAGAAACCATGAGAGAGCGATGCAAAATAGCGAGGGATGGATGTATTCTACCTCAGGACGATTTTTTTGCTGCTCCCTGAAAATTGTTAACAGGAGAAATGACTGTACTTTCATTTGATGCTTGTGTATGTTCGCCAAAACTTTGAAGTTGCAACTCTTTTCAGTCCTACCCTCTTATTTGGTTCCAATGTAGTAGAAAACAAATAAGAACCAATTTGATAAAATTTCAACAACATCAAGTAAGTTGCACTTTGTATGCATTCGTTAATGAGTTTCCAAGTGTGAGCTGTGTGCAGGGGTGTGCACAGGAATTTTGGGGCCCATCAAAACTGACTTTTTTGCCCCCCCCCTTTCATCTCTAAGTCATTACAACCCCTCATCCCGCTGCTACATTAAAAAAAATATTTACAAATTTGTCTAAACTATTTTTTTTTTTTTTACAAAAGCTGCTTTTTGGCAAATATGCTATCAAATGCTAATTTGCAAGTTTTAATTTAAAAAAAATTGCATAACAAGCACTTACCTTTGTTTCAAAGAAACTGATCAAGTTGACACATGCATTTATCTATGTGCACTGCACACATTAAAGAGTAAAAAATAAGCAAATTAATAAATACATAAAACATAGTTAATTTATATAGTTTTTATTTTATGTTTTTGAATAATCAGCTATTAACATGTATGAAAATGGTATGAACACTAATGTCCTTTTTGAAAAATATAGATGCTATGCTCAATCAAAAATCTTTTCGATTTTTACTTTTTCTCAATTTGATTTTTGCTTTCTATATGTATTTCCGAATTATAGATTTTTTTTTAAAAACCCAGTTAACTCAGAAATGTAAAATCAGGGTTTCACTGTAATATGCAATTTTATCTTTAAGTAAGTAATTTCCCACAAAATCTTGATTGAACCATAAAAAAAAAATAAGAAAAGAAAAAAAAAGGAAGAAAGAACACACAAATTCAAATTCTTGAACCATGCACTTCGTAGCTTTAACTAGCAAAACAATTCGTAAAAATGTTTTAGAATGACATGACTTGCTCTGAAAGATAACCAAGCCTACTTCACTAGTGACTGAATTGTGTAACTGTCAGAAAACTTGACAGCATATTAAAGAAGTGTAATACTAAAATTTGAAATTAAAATTTTGAACATTTGAGAAAATACAAATTTCAGTATAGTTTACTTTTAAAACATTATTATCCCGTTCAGGACGAACCACGTGTCTTTGCGTCAGCGCAAGGTGGATCTTCAGACGAAAAATGCATCCGTGTGTTACATTACACAGCTGGCCTAATGACGCTATTCTGCGTTTTGGATTTGGAACGAAATGTTAACTATTAGATGGCGTTACTTATCTATGTTCCGTTCAAATGATTGCTCTCCTGCATTAGCATTTCTCTCTCTGACATTAGAATGGGGTCTGTCAAGTGCCTGTGATTTATTGGATTTGGTGGAAGCATAGACTAATAATAAGAATAGACCGAGCTATGGCAACCCTTTTGCTGCTCATAAACCAAACCATGTGACTGGTGGATATCCTAGCAACAGCGGGCGTTGATCGTAGCAAACGATCAACGCCCGCGAGAAATAAAATAAATGGAATTGATGGAACAAGGAAGAACGATCTTTCATGGAGTCAGATTTGTAAATTTGTTATTCTAAGTTGTAAATATTTTGTTAATATAGTGAGTTTTTCATTTAGATAGTACTGTGCATTTTCTTTAGTCAATTTCAATAACTCTCTAAGCAATTAAAGATGCAAGCGCCCAAAAAGAATCGGCAAACGGTAAGATTTTTACCTACAATTTCAATTTAAGATACCGATCAGTACATTTTTGTGTTAACGCAAAACGTTTATGCCATTACGTTCACGCCAACGCTGACGTAGCAGTTCCAAATGAAATAAAAGTTACTGAAAACTAATCAAAAACTAATTACTACTCAAAATAATGCATAACTAAAAGAAAAACAGTTCAATCTCTGCACCTGGAAAAAAATTATAATGAAAACACATTACGTCTTAAAATACATGTCGAGTGCCAAACTATGGATAATGTTACCATCTAGCAACCATGCTGCCAAAGTTTTCGCCAAGCCTCCCACTAGTCACATGATGTATCCATGAACCAATTTTTTCATCGGCAAGTCTGGGAAAGCTCGGTCTACTCTTATTATTAGTCTATGGGTGAAAGAATATAAACATGTGCTTGCAAGTGAAAAGGGAAACGTATGCTCATTTTGAAGCGGGTCTTTCTAGTTCCGGCTCCATTTTTAATGGGATTGGAGAGGAGATATTCTAGCAAGGGGTTTTACTTTTGTGTTCATTTGGTAGCCATGGTGAACACCCTATCTTTCCGAGGAGGAAATATCTTAATTTATGACTGATCCATCGATGGATCTTTTGGGTCACATTGAAACTGCTATAAATTATTTTTGTTGGAGTTCTTCATACAGTAGTTACTTTCGAAAATCATACGCTGAAAAAGAAGGCAAATAACTTAGACGGAGATGTGTCATTTGCTCAAAGCAGAATAAAAGACGTAACACTACGTATTTTAGTGTAAAACGCTCAATGCGCATTTATCTGTGGCTTGAAATTTTTCATGCGGCTTTAAAATATTAATTGCTACAATATTCTTCAAGTATTTCAGAAAATTAAGTGCAAATTTTCCCCCTGTTTTGTAGAAAATATATTGTTTAATTTTGGTAGGTTTAGTTATTGTAAAAAACAATATATTGTGCATTTTTATTGTTAAATATCAATATTTTCATCCAATTTTTTGTTATGATTGAAATTTTGATACATTTTTTCATATATTAAAAATAGTTTCATTTCTGCTTAAAGTATACATTTTACCCACTATTATGTACGCGTACTTTCCGAAATTGCATATTAGGCTTAGCGGGAGAAATTGCCCCGGCCTGTGCGCACAGTCCACATGTAACAGCTGCCGTTCTGAGGGAGCGCTATCTTCTGCAGACTGCCATCCCGAACGGGTTAACTACAGGTGTAGAGATTCTGAATGACAAAAACAAATGTAGCTGCTACTAATTCTCTTTTAAGGAATGATTTTAGATAAGTGTGCACTCTCAAATATGCACTCAAAGCTTAAAGCTGAGCAGAAGTTTCTGTACAGTATACACAATAATATGGTTTTTCATTAGTATCCTTGTATGTGTTACTTAATTTGTACCCAGGAAATATGCAATTTTACAGCACTAACTTTTCTTTTGAACATATATTATCAACTGCAAATTTTAAAGACTGTTTCACAGAAAAGGTTTTTTTGTGCAATCACGATTGCTTATTGCTTTCACTTGACTGTTTTGATGTACTATAATTTTATTTTCCCGCCAGCACCCTCTGCAGCATCACCGTCGACTGGCTCTTCACGATGCTGCTCCTATAGCGAAAGCCGTCTCCAGGTTGCGTCCATATCCTACACATGCGTGCATACATACACAACCACACACACACCTACATATAGACAAACACATACACACAAGCATACATACAGACACAAACACATATGCCTACACACACATACCCCCCACACATTCATACACACAACTACCCACACACTTATGCCTGCACACAGACACAAACACACATACCTACACACACATATGCATACCCCATAAACACAACCCCCCCCCCCACACAAACACACACGCCTACATACACACACTCATGATCGCGAAAAACATAATTTGAATTTAAGATGTCAAAATTCAAATAATTTTTTTTTTCAACAGCCACAATTACTTTGTATCCAAAGTTGGTATTTTAAGTTTGAACTCCAAGAAGATGCCATTTCACAATAGTCACAAGATTGGTTTGTCTTTAGTGTGTTGTTGCCACAAATGTCTTTTTAAAAGTGAAAGATCACCATACGATTTTTCACAATAATCACAAGCGTATGGCTTTTCTCTTGTATGTATCCTCAAATGTCTTTTCTTACTTGAAGCCAGAGAAAATGCCTTTTTACAAAACTCACAAGAATATGGTTTTTCCTTACTGTGTATCTTCAAATGTGTTTTCAAATTTGAATTCACTGAAAAGGTCTTGTTACAATGCTCACATGAATATGGTTTTTCATTGGTGTGTTTCCTCAAATGGGTTTTTAGATTTGTTCTCTGAGAAAATGTCTTACCACAATGATCACAAGAATATGGTTTTTCATTAATGTGTGTCCACAAATGTGTTTTCAAATATGAACTCTGAGAAAATGCCATTTTACAATGCTCACAAGAATAAGGTTTTTCATTAGTGTGTATCTGTAGATGTCGTTTCAAATTTTGGCTCAGAGAGTAGGCTTTTAGACAGTACTCACAAGAATATGGTTTTTCCTTAGTGTGTATCCTCACATGTGTTTTTAAATTTGAGCTCTGATAAAACTGTTTTTTACAATACACACAAGAATATGGCCTTTCATTAGTGTGTATCCTCAAATGGATTTTCATTTTTGAACTCTGAGAAAAAGTCATTTTACAATATTCACAAGAATAAGGTTTCTTATTAGTGTGCATTTTCAAATGGGTTTTCAGATTTGAACTCTCTGAAAATTTCTTTTTACAATAATGACAAGTGTATAATTTTTCTTCTATGCACAATGTTTCAAGAATATTTGAGTTTGTTATTACAGGAACTGACATGTCTAAATAATTCGAAGATTACTTTTCTATAGAAGGCACTAGCGCAAAGTCAGATTTTAGGCAAGTTCAATAATATGCCATTTCATTTACATAAAAGCGATCTGATTCGCCTTTTTATCAGTTCAACATGTAAACTGCCAAATTTGTAGTAATACTTCCACAATCTCTATTCAGAAAATACATGTTACATTTCTTTTGTTGAGCAGTGTCCTGAGAGAATAATTACTAGATTACGAATTTTTCTAGTTAATTTAATGAAAACATCTTTTGTCAAAGATATGTACTTCCTGAAGACTAAATTTACGCTTTCAACTTTTCATAAATGCACATGAATAAAACTTTGGCAGACAGTATTTTATCCAAAAGGTTTTAATACATAGGCCACGTTCAACATGTAATGTTAGATTTCAAAATTTTTTTTAAAATTCTAGCGTGATACAACAAAATGTTTTCTTACAATACAATGAAGTACAATAATGAATGGTCTCTTTCATAGGGATGATGAGATGGCCTACCTATATAGAAAGCAGTTCAGCATTTGAAAATCACTCGCACCGAATCTCCCAATGTCTACGAAGCAATGAACAGTTTCACACAGCTGTATTTCACGTGAACCAGCACCTACACACAGTAAAACAGCTGAAAAGATTTAATAGTAATTAACAATAGGAAAACAAGTTATTATAAAGTTGTTTAAAACATTCATATTCAAAACACACTAAATATCTAGCCGGGAAACCAGGCAGATTTATATGAATATTATAAGCAGAAGGCAGGTGTATGTTGAACATGCGGTTGATTCTCTGCCAAATGAACCGTCTTTTACTGCGGTTATTCCGTTACAGACTCAAAGGCGATAACCGAATTTCTGAAAAGTTGTATTTTTTTATTTTTCTTGAAAAGTTTTCCTACTTAGAGCGAAAAACTTATTAATGCCCTTTTAAGAGCGCTTTTTGACATTATTAAAGCTTTCTAGTCAGGAACTGGATTTTTAAGCCCTCTCTTAAACTCAGAAAATTTTCTTTTTGGACCATAGAAAAAGACTAAATCTAACCATATCTCCCTCTGAAATTTTGCTGTCCTCGCCACTGCTCCTAAACAGGAAATAATCACCTTCAGTCACCATGACTAGTATTACACCATATAAGAGAATAAGTTATGCTAGACAAAATAAATATACGTGTGTATTCAACAACACGCTGGCGCTAAAATTATTCGTAGAAAATAACGGAATCGGTACGAAAACAAAATAGTGTCTCCCAAAAGTGTTTGTACACCTACGACTTTCAATGAAATAAGACCCAATCCATTGGTTAGAATTAATATTTTGGAATAGGTATTTAATTATAAGATCTATGATCAATTTTCCACAAAACTACATGAAATTTTTAAAAAAATATTAAAACTTAATTTTTTTTAAATTAAAAACCAAAAAGTGCCGAAAATTTTATCTCACAAAAGTTTTTGTACACATTAAAAAAGGTGTATATATTATAGAATAATCTAACTTTTCATTAAGTTATTATTTAGTAGAATATCTTACAGTATCAACAACACCTTTTAAACGTCCGGGTACAAATTTCATTCTTTTTTCTTTCTTTTTTTTTTGCGTAATTTCTGAGTAAGTGTTCAACCATACTTCAAGTCTTAATGTTTCTAACTCTATTTTCGTTTCATAGCCGTATTTTCGTAATCTAGACTCCAGATATCTCTAAATATGTTACATTAAGTTCAAATATGGAGATTGAAGGGGTATTTTCTAAACTTTATGACAATTTTTGAGGCACTAGATGCAAACGTTGAAAACATGTGCCTCTTATCGTTATCTTGATAAAAAACTAAGTTGTTTCGAATAACCAAATTTTTGGCTAAGAGCTTAAAATTGGTTTTTAAAATATTAAAATGAACATCATGATTCATTATTTCATCAAAAAATTCCAAACTACCAAGTCCTGATGCTGATATGCACCCTCATACAAGAACACTTCACTGTCCTGATTAACTGGTCCAACTAAGTTCTAAAAAGATTAAGCCCCTAATTTTTTCTTCTATTTACAATTGTACAACAATTTAACCAAAAATGTTGAATTAATTTTTATCTGTAAGTAAGACGTAATTCCAAAATGTTTTGAGCTTATTTATCATTGATTTAGCGACGAAAAGTGTAAGCTTTCTGTTTTTCGCACGGCCAAGAAAATTTTTTTGGGAGGAGGTCCCATTTAATCTAGCTAATCAGAGAACTCGGCGAACAATTTTAGGGGAAAATTAAATATAAAAATTTTAATTTAACTCTGCAGAAACTTTTACAGCACTCAAATGTGTATTTTTCATAAATTTTTTAACTGTAAATCTCCAATCACGCTTTGCCAACTTTGCCGGTTGACCTTTTCTTACCTTGTTTTCGGTTTGATTCTTTTCTTTAAAGCATTTTATTAAGCAGTTAAATAATTTAGAGACATTTCAAACCAATTTACCACTATTGTGAGGAAAAAATTCAAATTTCGAATGGTGGTTGTGGTTTTTTACGAATACCAGCCATTTTAAAGTAATAAACACAATATTAAGGAATAAGTAAACAAAAAATTAAAGCTAAGTGACTTTTAAGGGTTAACACAATGCAAAAATAATAAAAAAAAGTACATATGACAATTTTAATCATGAATTTATTCGAAAATATTTGAGTGTACAATGACTTTTGTGGCATATTATTACTCTGTCTCTTCGTGTTTTGATCCATTTCAAAAAGAAGATCCGTCAATATTTTGAAAAAACTACAGGGTTTTATTTAGAATGACATAGGAATGATGTGAAAAAATATTGGACTTCATATTCGAATTCAGTTTTGCGTTATTTCGATTTTACTAAAAAATTTCAAAGTGTACGAACACTTTTAGGAGCCACTGTAAGTGGAAATGAGTAACAGCATCTCGTCACCTCTGTATTCTTCCGCTGTTGCTAACTGTTTGAAAAGCAAGTAGTCGAAGATCATTTACAAATGCACCTATCCCCTTGCAATTATAAATTCTCCCCTTTCTGAATTATTATTTTCCTCTGACTACCCAACACCTGTGGACTTGATATAACAACCTTTAGTCAGCATGACACTCGTATTACCCAATATATCACCCAACTGCAGAAAATAATGGAATTAGTATGATGACAAAATAAGTGGGAATTAGTAACAGTATCTCATCAACTGCACAATATGAATACAAAATACCTTGAATATGATAACTTGATTCGTGAAAGTAACACTGATTTGCCGCAAAGAACGTGTAAACATGCCTTTTGGAATATTAGAATACCTGATGATAGTCAAAAAAGAAGGATCAAAACTTGACGCCTCACGAGTAAGGTATATGAAAGACGAAACAGAAACCTTCTACAACTAACCGTTTTTGTGGTATGAAAAATACATATGCTCACAAACACACAGATACAAACGTTATGACAAAACTCATTGAAATGGATTCGGGCAACGATTTGTACAAAATATATGTTTGGTTGCTTACAAATTTGCTCGGGTAAATAAGTACACACAGACTTTGTGAAAAAAAAGTCCAAATTTGTTTAGAGTTAGATAAAAATGAAATTGAAGTTGAAACTTTAGTGACAGTTTCTCATGACAACAATATACTGCTTTTCTTTGTATAAGGAAATAAAAGCGACTACTCCTTATGAAATCCGAAAAGTGTAAAAAACTAATGTGGAAGAATTTTCCGGGAGCCCCAATTATCTCGGATTTTCAAAACTCTACTGTAATTAATTCTGGAATGATAACACTGCATCATGGAATGGATGACTGGGGCTTCTTTTGTAATAAATGCATAGGGTTTTCTCCTGAACCAAAAGTACTTTCTGTGACTGTCAGTAAGAGTTCATTGATAAGGATAAATGCATTAAAAGACTCAATAATAAGGAAAAATGGCTGACGTAAGGGACTATAGAAAACAATCTGTTAAAAAATGGCTGTACGACTCCTACTCAAAAGAAGATTATTGAGAATTTTCTTGAACTGTACTAACTGAATTAGATTTACTGTACCTAGAGCACCATACTCAATGGAAGTTAAAAATCTTGTACTATTTTAAAATATAGATTTTTAACCACTAGTTCACCATCACTTCAGTAGAAGATATTGGATTGCAAAAGAAATGGTATTTTTGCAGAACGTGTTTATTTAAAACCTTAGATGATAACTTCTATACTTTAGAATACACTAATGATTTTAATTTAATGAAATCTAAATTATCATAATTCCAATATAAAAAGATTGATGAAGAAGTATGTAAAATTGCAAGCCGCTTTTTGACAATCAAGTGACACACTTGAATAGAAGACAATTGATAAAGCTGTTCAAGAAGTGAATGAAAAAATAATGCTGCAAAGTACCTGAGATTATGCCTAAAAATATCATAAATTTGACGATTTCCTAACTTTTGATAAGCTTCATTAACTGAAAAAAAGGATGAATTTACCCGATTGTGTTTTGTCATGCAAAACATGGAAATCAAACAAATCTCCAAGTTTTGGGAGAATTATCAGGAAGCACTTAAATTTATTGAGGGAAGAGTTATTAATAATCTAGCTGAAAGGAATTAACGAAAAAATAATAACCATTGAAAAGCAGTTTTAATTCTTGTCGCAGGTTGTCGAAAAGCAATGCTGCACTAATACTGATAGCAAAAAATAGTTTGGTAGGTACTAGCACATCCATTAGTGATTAAAACTTAATTAGGAAGGTATCATAATTTTCAACAAACAAAATGCTATATCTATACATATAATAAAACAAGATGTTTGTGTGTGTGTGTGTGTTTGTGGCGCGCTTCCTGGGAAAACGGTAAGGCCTAGAAAGATAAAATTTGGTACACAGGTGCAGTTTTTGCTGAAAATGTGCACCTCAGGCTTCGATTTTTGATATTTTAATTAGAAAAAAAGTTATTTAATGTTTTATGTTATTTTTAGCACTTTTTAGTACTTTTGACCTCACAGATCCCGAACCAATCGCGCCAGACGGATATTTTTTGTACTATTGTGTAGGAAATTTAATTTTAAATGTGATGAATGAAAAAATTTTGAAGATAGAGCAATTTTGGAACAAATCTGATATACCCCCCTCTTGGCGACTTTTTCCTGTTGGCGCCAAAAAAGCGTCGCCAAGAAAACTATGTATGACGTCATATGTCATACATCGTTCTTAGCGATGCTTTTTTAGCGCCAACAGGAAAAATTCAAATTATGTCATTAATTATTTAATGAAATTAATGCATTAATTTTTTTCCGTTGTTTCTCCGGGATACGAGCCCTCGGTCTCATAGTACTTTCGTAATGAGACCCCTGCCTCGGTCTCATTACGAAAGTACTATGAGACCTCGGGCTCGCCAGTTATCCCTCCGACTTTTAATATACATCAGTCGGATATAAGTCACAGATCTCCTCCGTTCAGTATACAATAAAGTCACAGATTTTATGTGAAATTAACACCACTTTTGTGCTACAAAAATGCCAACCAGACCAAAATACAAACTACCAGAAACACACTAAAAACACAATAATTCGAAATATGTTCACTTACCTTTTTTACTTTTCTTTTACTTCCTCACGTGAGGCAGTGCACATATGTTCCGCTCTTAGGAATATTTGTTCGGATTTTAATTCAATGTAATTTAATATTTCTTCATTAATATAATTTCGCCAATCGGCTAAAGTTTGTGATGAAAAAAAATATTGACTTTCAATATCAGCAGTTTTGGTCCCAATTAAAATCTCATATGTTATCAAAAAAATCTCTATTTTCAACTTGCTAGAACTAAACCATGACCCACTCCTGATCGTTGCTTCTTTTCCACAAACAACACCCCTATAACCTTTCTACAAAAAAAAATTAACCCATCTGAACATTTTTTAGTTTTTTTAATTTTCATAACAGAATTACATCTAGAACATAACATTTCATTCTTAAGTAGACCAATTTCCCTTAAAAATTCTAAAAAAACCTCTTTATTTTCAATTAGTTTAAATATAAAAAATCTATTTAGGACTCCGGTACGTCCAAACGTTGGACGACCTGACGAAAAAGAAAAAGAAGATTCATTCAAAAATTTCAATTGATACATTTGGACAACATCACAAACCGAACTCATAATTAAAATAGAAAATTCAACTAAATTAACATTAAAAAACAACAAGAAAAAGAATACTCTAAAATAAAGTTTGAATTGAAACTTTATTTTAGAGTATTCAACTTAAAATCTCCCTAAGAGCGAAACATATGAGCACCTACTTCCTACCACACATACACGTGCAAAAAGACAAACTTCGAGAAACTACTTTCCAGCGTTCAAGTTGCAAAACCAGGGTTGCCAAGTTATCGCCTTATTGGCGATTTTCGTATCGAGCGAAAAATTAAAATCTCGCCAAGAGGGGGGGCATATCAGAGGAGAGCCGCAATTTTTGTATTTTTTATAGATTTTTGAAAAAACCTTTATTTTACATTTTTTTCTGGGTTTAGTTTTTTTCGAAACCCATCCTGCGACAAGTATTGAACCTTCAATTCTAAAATTTTAGTTGGTAATAGTAAAAACATTCCGCCCCTTTCAGAAGAAAAAAATTTTGAAAAATACGCAATAGTTTTTTTTTTTTTACAATTTTTTTAATGGCAGAACACAACGCGCGCTGTTCGCTTGCCGGCTGAGTTCTGAGTTTACCTCATCACGTGATCCAACTGAAATCGTTTGCCTTCTCTTCACCTTTTTTTTTTTTTTTTTTGCAAGAGCTACTTTTTGAACACTACGGGGAATATAGAGATTTTATTTTTGAGGGCTATTTTGATTAAATAAATAAAGTCAGCGATTTTTTGCATGATCTTTGTTTCTGTCACGAATTGACGGTTAGGTTAGGTAGATACAGAGATAGAGGTTGAGTGGACAAAAAATGTTTTTGTGTTTTCGAATTAATACTTATATAAATAAAAAAAGATTGTACTGTCAGGAGGTAGATATGCGCAGATCGTATAGATTGATAGATAGACAATTATAGAGTTCAATATAGCAGATGGACAGCAAGAAAGAGGCATGCCCGTCATTTAAGGAATTTCAACGGGGTGTCAGTGCTTCCCTCCCCACACACACCATGACTTTGAAAAAACAATGCTTTTACATAAGAGTGGAAGTGCTTTTTGTTATTTTTCGACAAAATTTGCATGAAGAGTACGTCGTACCCCCTCCTTTAAAAATATTCCAAACGACGGAACTGGAGATAGATCTAAAAAATATTTTATTCAAACTACTAATAATATACATAGATATAGATTGATTGATTGATACCACCACGAAATTTGTTTAAGCAGCCGCCGAAGGCGGCAACATCGGTGTAAAATGGCGAATGATAATATTGAGAAAAAAGAGAAAAACATTGATTAATACCGTCGCTAAATTGTCTAAGCAGCCGCCGAAGGCGGCAACTCTGGCGCAAAAAGGCGAATGGCATAAAAAGGCGGACCAGCTGGTCGCCGCAGGCGGCTAGTATTTAAATGAAACAAAGTTGTATTGCTAGCTTAGCCTTTTTCGTTTTTTGTTGCATTTATTGTGTAAAAACAAATCATTACCAAAATTTGAGGATCTTGAGCTACCGCTAAAAGTGAAAATTATGAGCTCAAACTTTGCAATAAATCAAACCAAATATAGGAGGAAAAAAATCCATAAAAATCAGAATTAAAAAAAAAAAAAGGCAATTTTTGCACCATCCTAAAGTATATGCATCAGTCCGAGCTCTATTGTTTGGGTTTGAATTCTGGTAAATGACTTTTTCATGGCTTTTCCTCAGCGTACGAACTTAAATGTCTTTTTAAGTCCGAAGTAGTGTTAAATGACTTTTTACAGAATTTACTCTACACCAGGCTTGGAGTGAATTACAACAGAATGTGATTGATTACGATTACAAGCACAAAAATTAAGGGATTACCAATTACAGTTATGCTTCTGAGAAAACACAGTGACGATTGCAATGAATAAAAAATGAAATCAATTATGATTAGGATATGCCGATTAAGATTACAACTTTATAATATCATCCATTTGCAGCAACAACATCATGGTTGACTTTTGATTTTATATCACAGAGATGATCGCAACGGTGATTCCAACTATTGTGTAGTATTAACTTAAAGATTGCACATTTATTTATTATGTTTGAACTACATGGCATTGGTTTTCAAAAAAGGAGAAAACATGGAAGAAAGGTACTCTAGATAATTTAAAGTGCATACGTTACACATAGTAATACATTGAGCGTGTATATTGTATACAAGCATTAGGCACTCTTATCCAAACATGTACAGTGCACATTACATTTGATTAATTTTTCATTATTATTTTGTTTACAACCAAAATTTTAGAGTATTAGAATTTCTGAAAATTGTGTAGCATATATTTCAATATTGTGCTCTCAACCATTTGGTATAACATCAACAAAAGAATTACAGCTATTAAAAAAGGGGTGAACCTTGTATATGATTATTATGCAGAAGAACCACAATGTAATAAAATATGGTAATAATGTAAGTAAAAGATAAGAAAATAAAATGTAGAGTAGATAGATAGATAGAGAAAAGATATACAGTATACTCCCGATTATCCGTGCTAATCACCGGGCGGCGTAGTACGGATAATCGAAAAACACGGATAATCCGAAAAATCATTTAAGCAATATGCAGGGTAACTATTTAAGGGGAAATTAGAAAAAACTATGTATATACTCACACAAACCAGGAACTTTTCTTCGAAATGTATTGCTTAAAAAAAATCGGTGATACATTTTGTTTTCTTTGTTTGTTTAAATTGTTGCGTATGTCCGTACGAATTTTTCTTACTGCAATTATTTCTCCGTAATCGTAACTTCTTTCACTCATGTAATCCAATAAATGTTCTACAGATTGTACAGCAGTAGAATGGGAAATTGTATTTTCTTCATGTTCTTCATCTTCGTTTTCGGTATCATCACTTGCGTTTGATTCCGTAACAAGTTCAATTATATTTTCGTCAGTTAGACATTGGAATCCTGATTCACATTCGTCGCTTTTAAACCACTTTTCGACATTTTCAGCGTCAACGGATTCGAAACCTTCGATTTCTTTAACTTCCTCAATGATGTTATCGATATTATCGATAACATCATGGAAGCTTTAGAAAAGTGTGATTCCGAAATGATGCACGGATAATTCGCAGACCGGATAATCCGCACACGGATAATCGGGAGTATACTGTATAAGAAAATAAGAGTATAATAAAAGACTTGAAAATTTATAAAAATATTTTTAAAGTGCGTTTAAGCAGAGCTAATAGTGCTGCAAAGCCGTCTGTTTTAACTCATTCTTAGAGAAGTGAAAAATTGCCAGCAGTGCGTTGATCTGGAGCAGATGACGCAGAAATTGAAATTATAAATTTGCTAATATTTTTAATAAAACAGTACACATAAGAAATGGGTGTTTGATACCAAGAAGTTTTCAGAATCAATTTCATGATCATTTGATAAGCTGTTTACATATGCTTTGATTTCACTTTCGATTTAATCACTTATTAAAGAATTTGCACTTTTATAAGAACTAAAATTTTGAACTTAACCTAGGTACATTAAAAAAATAAAGATGGACATAATAAATTTTGGCATGAGTCCCACTGTTTAGCAATTAAAAAAAAAATCATGAAGCAGTGAAACACATTATTCTCACCTTAAAAAGGTAGTGCTAAACACACAGATATTCGTAAATTTTAAAATTATATAAAAATACTTCATTGACGTAATGAAACGTACATGTAATAAACTTTAAACTGTACTCATTCAAATTTTCAATTCAGAAAACAAAAGATACTCACTATAGTTTTCTCATTAGCAAGCGAACGAAATAGTTAATGGAAAACGGTTGACTACCGTTTTACTAGCGTCATGCAATCTTTGAAGAGTAAATTTCAATGCACTAATTAAAAGTTCCTTCGAAAATGATATTTGACAAGAAAAGAAGTTCCTTCACAATCAACACAAAAGACACGACACTCGGACGTATGAAAAAGAAGAAACATCCCGAAAGAGGACACTATAGTTACATAGGAATATCAAGCAAAAGCAAAGGTTGATTTAGCGTGAGGCTGTGGCTATTGCGCCGGTAACTGGCTCAATAGCTCCCCAGCTATTGCGCCGGCATAGCCTCAGGCGTTCATGTTCCCGGCATCTATTACCGGCGTAATAGCAGCAGGGCTATTGAGCCAGCAATTTTTTAAGGCGTAATAGCCACTGGGCTATTGAGCCAGCAATTTTTAAGGCGTAATAGCCACTGGGCTATCGAGCCAGCAATTTTTAAGGCGTAATAGCCAGCAAGCTATTGAGCCTTAATTTCGGATTATTATATCCCAGGGGTCCCAGGGGGGCGGATGCGCCCTTGTCCTTAGGGCTGATTTTGCGGTAAAGTCAGGGTGCCCAAATAAACGGGGCTGGGGGCCTGGGGAAGACTGCGACATTGCAATTTTTATGGGGGGTTTAAGGGGGGTATTTTTTTACTTTAAGGGGGCTCTTGCATTTTGGTGGGGTTAGGGGATGCGCCCTTGTCCTTGGGGCTTTTTGGTGTAAAATCCGGGGTGCCCACCTAAGCAGGGGGGGGGGGGGCATATGGCGCTGACTGCGCCATTGAAATTTTTAAGGGGGTTTGAGGGGTATTTTTCTTACTTTAAGGGGGCTCTTGCATTTCTGAGGGAAATCGTCGCGAAATTTAAGAGGATGCGCCCTTGTCCTTGGGGCTAATTTTGTGGTAAAGTCAGGGTGCCCATCTAAACAGGGGCGGGGGCATGGTGCAGCCTGCGACATTGAAATTTTTATGGGGGGGGGGTTAGGGGGATGCGCCGTTGTCCTTGGGGCTGGTTTTGGGGTAAAGTCACGGGTGCCCACCTAAGCGGTTGGTGCATGGCGCTGACTGCGCCATTGAAATTTTTAGGACGGTTGGAGGGGTATTTTTCTCACTTTAAGGGGCTCTTGCATTTCGAGGGGGGGGGTCTTCGCGAAATTTAAGTGGGTGCGCCCTTGTCCTTGGGGCTGATTTTGGGGGTAAAATCCGGGGTGCCCACCTAAGCAGGGGGGTGCATGGCGCTGACTGCGCCATTGAAATTTTTAGGGGGTTTGAGGGGTATTTTTCTTACTTTAAGGGGTCTCTTGCATTTCGAGGGGGGGTCTTCGCGAAATTTAAGGGGATGCGCCCTTGTCCTCGGGGCTGATTTTGGGGGTAAAGTCGGGAGTGTCCACCTAAGCAGGGGGGGGGCATGGCGCAGCCTGTGACATTGAAATTTTTATGGGAGGTTTTAGGGATATTTTTCTCACTTTAAGAGGACTCTTGCACTTTGGGGGGGGGGGGATCTTCGGGAAATTTAGGGGGATGCGCGATTGTCCTTAGGTTTGATTTTTGGTTAAAGTCAGGGATGCCCATTTAAGCGGGGGGGGGGGGGCATGGCACAGACTGCGCCATTGAAATTTTTAAGGGGGGTTGAAGAGTATTTTTCTCACTTTAAGGGGGCTCTTGATGCACTTCGGGGGGAAGTCTTCGCGAAATTTAAGAGGATGAGCCCTTGTCCTTGGGGCAGATTTTTGGGTAAAGTCAGGGTGCCCACCTATACGCGGGGGGGGGGGGGGTATAGCGCAGACTGCGCCATTGAAATTTTGAGTTGCAGTTTGAGGGATATTTTTCTCACTTTAAGGGGGTTCTTGCATTTCGAGGGGGGGATTTATGGCGATGTGCCCATGTCCTTGGGGCTGGTTTTGGGGTAAAATCAGGGGGCGCCCACCTAAGCGGCCGGGGCATGGTGCCGACTGCGCCATTGAAATTTTTAAGGGGGGTTGAAGGGTATTTTTCTTACTTTAAGGGGATCTTACATTTCGAGGGGGGGTCTTCGCGAAATTTTGGCTGATGCGCCCTTGTCCTTAGGGCTGATTTTGTGGTAAAGTCAGGGTGCCCACCTAAACGGGGCGGGGGCCTGGTGAAGACTGCGACATTGAAATTTTTATGGGGGTTTAAGGGGGGTATTTTTTTACTTTAAGGGGGCTCTTGCATTTTGGTGGGGTTAGGGGGATGCGCCCTTGTCCTTGGGGCTGATTTTGGGGTAAAATCCGGCGTGCCCACCTAAACAGGGGGGTGCATGGCGCTGACTGCGCCATTGAAATTTTTAGGGGGGTTTGAGGGGTATTTTTTTACTTTAAGCGGGCTCTTGCATTTCGGGGGGTTAGGGGGATGCGCTCTTTTCCTTGGGGTTAGTTTTGGGGTAAAGTCAGGGGTGCCAACCTAAGAGGAAGGGGGGAGCATGGCGCTGACTGCGCCATTGAAATTTTTAGGGGTGTTTGAGGGGTATTTTTCTCAATTTAAGCGGGCTCTGGGAGCATTTCGGAAGGAAGTCTTCGGGAAATTTAAGAGGATGCGCCCTTGTCCTTGGGGCTGATTGTGGGGTAAAGTCAGGGTGCTCACCTAAGCGGGGAGGCATGGCGCAGACTGCGCCATTGAAATTTTTATGGGGGTTTGAGGGGTATTTCTCTCATTTTAAGGGCACTCTTGCATTTTGAAGGGAGGGGAGGATCTTTGCGAAATTTAGGGAGATGCGCCCTTGTTCTTGAGGCTGGTTTTGGGCGTAAAGTCAGGGCTGCGCCATTGAAATTTCTGTGGGGATTGAAGGGTATTTTTCTCACTTTAAGGGGGTTCTTGATGCATTTCGGGGGGAAGTCTTCGCGAAATTTAAGAGGATGCGCCCTTGTCCATAGGGGGTGTGGGTATCCCTGATATCTACTATTGTGAACAATTTAAAATTGGTTTCGTGTATTGCAAAGGAACTTTTTACGAGAATTCAACGTCTATCTGTTTTCAGTTCAATTTTAATTTTCACGTGCGAGATGGAATTAAGGCAGTCACATATGGAAACCTTAGAAATTCATCCGTATGTTTCAGGGCTACGGAGTCGGAGTTTGGCTGATTTTGGGGTAAAATCATTGGTGCCCACCTAAACAAGGGGGGGGGGGGGCATGGTGCAGAATGCGCCATTGAAATTTTTTGGAAGGAGTTCAGGGGTATTTTTTCATTTTTAGGGGGGCTCTTACATTTCTGGGGGGCTTCGGGAAATTTAGGGGACGCGCCCTTCTCCATAGGGAGTGTGGGCACCCCTGATATCTACTATTGTGAAAAAATTAAAATTGGTTTTGTTTATTCCAAAGGAGTTTTTCACGAGAATTCAACATCTGTATCTGTTTTCAATTCAATTTGAATTTTCTCTTGTGAGATGGAATTAAGGCAGTCACACTGGGGGGGGGGGGGGAGGTCATGGCGCTGACTGCGCCATTGAAAGTTTTAGGGGGGATGTTTTAAATATTATTTTTCACTTTCGGGTTCTCTTGCTTTTGGGGGGGATTTTCACAATTTTTAGGGGGATGCCCTCTTTCTTAGGGTGGGTGGGCACCCCTGGTAAAGGAGATGGAGTCGTTACTCAAAAGTTTTAAATTTACAAATGTCTGGAGTTGGGAGTCGTTTTTACCTCCAAGTTCACAACTTTCCCATCTTGTGGAGTCGGAGTCGAACTGATTTTGGGGGTAAAGGATTTGAAGTTGATACTCTAAGGTTTAAAATTTACAAAAATCGGATTCAGAGTCTATAATTTTTCCTTTAAGGCCACAACTATCTCATTGCTAGTGTAGGATGGATTTTGGGTTAAAAGAGTCGGAGTCGGTTACTCGAAGAGGCCTTAAGATTACAAAGGTCGGAATCGGAGTAAGTCATTTTCGCTTCAAGTCCGCAACTCCGTCATTGCATGTGTGGAGTCAGAGTCGGTGCGCGAATGTTTTAAATTTACTGAAGTTGGATCCGGAGTCTGTCATTTTCCCTCCTAGTCCTCATCAACTCTCCCACTGCTAGCGGAGTCGGAGTCGGACTGATTTTGGTTATGCAAAAGAGTCGGAGTCAGTACTCTAAGGTTCTAAGATTTACAGATTCAAAAGTCGAAATCGGAGTCAGTCACTTTCCCTCTAAGTCCGGCGCAACCCGGCCCTTTGCTTGTGGAGCCCCTGACTGATTTTAGGGCAAAGGAGTCGGAATTAAAGCAGTGGCGGATCCAGACGACCCTTTTAGGAGTGGCGAATGACTAATGCATGTGGGCGGGGGGGGGGGGGAGAGACTAACGAAAATAAAATTTTAAAAAGTTTAATATAAGTAAGAGTGTTTTTGGGCTCTCTACCAAATATTTTTATTCAGAACGCATTTTCAGACGTTCTTTGGTAGTTAATAGAAATATGAGGTGTTTAAAGGACCCTCTCCGAAAAAATTTGGAAATTTCAGGGTATATTTTCAAAAATAGAATTGTTTGCCATCTTTGGTGACTTGAAGGAAAAGGATCAGATTCAGAAATTCTCTCTTTTTGCGTTTTGATATTAGACAGCAGAAATGCAATTTCAGAAATCTAAAATGATGCAAAGCAAGAGGTTTCGGGGGCTTTCACCCGGAAAAAAATCGCAATTGAAGTCCCCTAAAAGCGCAGTTGAGGACATCTTTGAAGACATAGCAAAAGACATGTAGTTCAGAACTTTTCCCCAGGAATGTTACGATGTAGGAACTTCTCCGGAAATTTTTCGAAGGTGAAGTCCTGAAAACGCAATTGTAGGTCATCTTTTATGACATTGGAAAAAGCAAAGCGGTTCGGAACTTTCCACCAGAAATTGTTCGAAATTGGAGTCCTAAAACTGCTCTTGTTTACCATCTTTGATAGCATTAAGGGAAGGGATGGCATCGGGAGCTGTCCCTCAATTTTTCGATAATAAAGCTTCAAACATGCAGTGTTAGAGGGTCTTCATCGATGTTCCCCCGAATTTTTTTCGGAATTGAAGTCTCTAATAAAACGTAATTTAAGACCATCTTTAAAGACATTGACCAAAGGCATGAAGTTTAAAACTTTCCCCCGGAAATATTTAATATTAAAGTTTTAAAAGCAGCCCAGATTTTATTGTGATGTCAGGAAGTGGTAAGGTTTTAGTCTTCCCGTTTAAGTTTTTGTAAACTAGAGTCTTCTTCGAAATTGAGACTGCAAAAATTCCAAAATTTTGATAACATTTTAGAGTGACTCTCCCCTAGAAATTTTTTGCAATTGAAGTCGCAAGAATAGTTGTAGGCGTTTTTTTGTGATGTATTTGGGGGGGGGGGGGGGGATCTTCCGGACTGTACCTTTTCCCCCTGTGGATCGGGCACTGAGTTGAAGGTTCTAAATTTCCGGAACCAGATTCGGTTATTTTCCGATGGAATATCGGTTATATTATAAGGAGAAAAAAGGCAATTTAGATATCAGAAACGCAAATAATTTTAGTTCATTCTTTTCAGGAGTTTTACTTTTTGTCAAAGAAAAAATTCCAATAAATTTGAGTTAGGGTTTAATCTTCCAAACGGGCAATCCCATCCATTCTTTAAGGAGTAGGGACTTTATATAGCAAGTGCGAAAAGGAAAATGTATGTTGCAAGTAAAAATAAGATCGTTTTCTGTCATTGAGTACTGCCATTTGGGGAGCCAATGTAGTGGTCAGTGGCGGTCCTAGATTTTATGGGGGCCTCTGGGCGAAGACTTTTAGCGGGGCTTCCAGCTAAAAAATATTAATCAATGTATAATTATAGGGATGACCATCGCAAGAGTAATGTCATCCCCCCTCCCGACTACGAACGAGACCCCTCACATTCGTTAGAATAATAAAATTCAAGGTTTGCAATACATTATCCTAATGTTCAAAGCTTTCGAGCACTTGAAAATGAAAGTTTTTTTTTCCTTCAAACTTTTCATTTATTTTAGGAACGATTCCTGTTGTTTTTCGGGAGTTGGAGGCTCTCAACAAAGTTGGGTTTCTAAGCTTTAACTTGTTTAGCTATAGGTAAATCCAGGCTTGCAAACAACAATACGTTAATTAAGACAGAGACAAGTGCGGTAGAGGGGTGGGGAGTCAGGAGGAATGGGACAGCTGCATTAATAAGCCGAAGTAAAATGAGAAAAATTAATTTTTAGCTAGTCCGGTAGTGGTAGCAGCTTTAGACCCTCGCTTGACTCAACTCTACATCTATAACATCTACTGGACAAGATGTAGAAATATTTTTTCACTTTATTTCGACTTATATAAATGCAGCTGTTCCACTTCTCCCGCAGTTCAATTCTTCTCGACTCTCCAATAATTATTGTAATTATTAATACGTAAGAAAATCAATCTTTGAGGGGAAAAAACAAAAAACAATAAAAAGTTATCACAAAATTACTTAAGAGTTTAGAAAGGTGATAGGTGAGACTGGATAGTTTTCCCTGGATGTTCTGTATCTAACAGTATAAGAAGTATTAACCTGGTATACATCAATGACAATCTGGAGGAGATAGGGTTACAGACACACAGATACACGAAGAAGTTAACAGGTTTTAATAGTATAAATGAATAATAATTTTTAACAGGTCCTCTTCGTGGATCATTCTTGATCAGCCTAAAAATAACTGAAATTTACTTCTTTGTCATTGAAGTTTCAAAGATATTCTACCCAACTTTTATACCTCATTCACTAGCTGATTCTGGTAACAGAAGTAAATTTTGGTACCACTTTCAAAAACTTGGGAACCAAACACGGGGGTTCCGCGTTAGGCTGACCGTCTAAAAACATAACTAGAGAATTAACCACTTTCTTCAGAATTATTTTTATCGAATTCATCATGATTTTGTATGATTCATAGAGCTTGATCAGTACGTTTAAAATTTAATTTAATTGCATGAATTAAGAAATATCCATATCACACTCAAACGCATATGCAGCACTTGTGCACAATGTACCACTTCCACTTTTTTTTATGAAAAAGGAAAAAAGGAATGTACTATTAAATTTGCCAGACATTTTATAAGGCTTTCTTCTCACGTTCTAAATTATGTACTACAATATTTCCAATGTACTATGAATAAAACAATAAATTGCGTGCACACAAAGTGGCCCACTGTGTCCCATTTGTGGAGTATAGTTGACCAATCTTTTTTATTTATAGTGAACAAACATAAAGTACTGTTTTGTTAGGTCTTTTTATACAATTCTAATTGAAAGAACACAATGAAAACATTTTCATGAAGTAAAATAACCAAAATGTATGGAAAATACATAAATGATGTGACATATAGAATGCTTTTCTTCAGCAACTATAGTAGGGGCAAACCTAACCTAGCAGCATTGTGAAGGTTATGCAGATTCAAATCACAGCATTATCATGCTGCAGATTATATTTTATTTGCTCCAATTATAGTTTAACTGCTGTTTCAATAAAGTGAACCGACAAAGATCTTATAATACAATTCCAGTGCCTTATATATACCATCTCTAAAAAAATTAGTAATGAACTTATTATTTTATTTATCTAATGCTGTTTTTAAATCTTTTTTAATATCATATAATTTAAATATATGAATTATTAAATTTTATATGAATAATTATTGTACTACTACTACTACTACTGAAATATGAATTATATTCAATATTTTTTTTTCTTTCCAATATTTTCAACTGCTTGTTATAATAACCAGACTTTAATATTTTGCCAATTTTGCACTTTCTGGTTCATTGAATAGCAGTTCACTGTGCCTCATGTAGAAGCATAACAAATTAACAATACTACACCTGTATGCTTGAACGATGTATTTAATTTTGAGGATTTTTTTTCATATATAACTTAGTTTTTGGGTTTAAATGTATATCCATTTAATACCAAAATTATTTTTACAAGATAAATAAGTGCTGGTTCCAGTTTTGTATGTTACGGCTGAGAATCAAGTGCCACAGAATAACTAAAAAGGAAATAATCAGGTTTCCACTAATTCCCTAATTTTTCCAGAAAAAGAAAGTCCACAAAATTCCAGAATATATGAACTACATAATAAAATTAAAGAAATATTCAGTTTTGTTATGCACAAAAAAATAAATAAATAAATAAAATAAAAATTAAAAAATAAATAAAAAGAATAAATTAAAAAAAATAAATAAATAAAAAGAATAAATTAAAAAAAAGACAAAAAGTCCAGACATATAAAACTGAGAAAAGACAGAAGCACACGTTTGCAGTTATAAAAGGTATTTTAATAGCATCACACAAATTTTATTCAGTCTAAAATCTAAATCTTGAAGTTAATAATATTTGATTAGGGAACTCTTGCTGCATCGTCAAACATTCTTTTTTTGTGGTGAAGTATCTGGCTGCTACTCCATATAAAGGGGGAAGTAACATCTAACAACCCTTGTACTTTCTCAAAAAATTTTCCTCAGCCCTTTTATTCAGCTAAAACAAATTCTGCAAGCCTAAAATAAACAAATAACAAGCTAACTAAACTCAAAACTCACAGATCAACTGCACATACTCATATAGGCATCAAAACATGCAGTCAAATATCAAATACCTCATGCTAAATTAATTGGATCATACATTACTAGCCTGGATACCAACAAACCAGGGTTGACAAGATTTTGGACCTCAGGGTAAAAACCTACATTTTTGGAGAAACTGTATTTTGTTAGAAAATATCAAAAAACAGAACAAAATTATGTTTTTATTGAATATTTATTCAATGGTGGACATTCAAGTGCAAATATATACGTAACTTATTTATACAGCTGATTCTAATTTAATTAATAACGTTGAGTTCTTCATTTAAAATTTCAACTTGTATGCATGTTTCTTTTTTCTTTTCATAATAGTAACCAAATTTTTCGACATTTATGCATGGGTGCAAAAGAAAGTATTCAAAATATAGAGCAATAATTGAATTAAATGCAATAAATGACAATTTTTTGTAGTTACAGAATGTATTAAAAATATAAATTTAAAAAAGAAATTGCACAAGTTTTAAAATATTAGTGCAGTGTATTTAATCATCAATTTCTAAATCTCCCTGCTGCATACTATTCAGTATTAAAGACAGCATTCAATTCTCTGCACTTTTTTCAGCAAGATTAAAAAACTACAAAGCCTAAAATAACAAATAATTAACAAATTTAAACATAAGCAATTTCAAAACAGGCAATGCCTTCAAAACTCACAGATCAATCATATTTAGAAAAACAAGCATCAGAGCATTCAGCAAAAAATTTTAAATATTTTACGCAAAATTAACTAAATCAAATTAGTCATAACTAAGAAGAGAAGATTTTGAAAACAAAATTTGTTTTTATCTTATTTGTTATCAGACAAGACGTTTTATCTGGTAAGACACAAATAAGATTTAAAAAAAATAAAAATTAATTTGAATTTTGACCTCTTGAATTCAAATGTTTTTTGCAATCACGAGTGTGTGTGTGTATGTAGGCATGAGTGTTTATGTGTGTGCGAGTTTGTGTGTAGGGAGTATGTGTATGTGTGTAGGCATGTGTGTTTGTGTGCAGGTATGAGTGTGTGTGTATTTGTGTAGGTGTCTGTGTATATGCGTATTGTGTGTATGTATGTGTTTATCTGTGTGTATGCGTTTGTATATGTATTTGTGTATGTATGCGCATGTGTGTAGCATATGGATGCAACCTGGAGACGGTTTTCGCAAGAGGAGCAGTATTGTGAGGAGCCGGTCGACAGTGATGCTGCCGAGGGTGCTGGTGGAAAAATAAAATGATAGGACGCCAAAACAGTCAAGTGAGAACAATAAGCAAAAATTGTTGCTTGCAAAAGAAGTTGACAATGATGTCACGAGAGGCGAAGAAAAACCGAGTTAACAGAAAAAACGTCACACTTACTAGCTCCCTACCCTACCTACTTCGCAAATAAGAAGAGATCATCATCAGTGTGTGAGCTGCTATTGGTTGGCATGTCTGATTCAAATGGATAAAATGCTCAGCTGGTTGATTGATAATATTCAACGATTGAGAGAAATTATAAAAAAAAAAAAAGGTTACTTATGTGTGTGTTTAACTAACTAATCCGATTTTTAAAGTGAAGAGCAGAATTTTACCCAAATGTCAGCCAAGGCGCTAGGAACTATTTCTTTCCCTTGGCATCAGCTTATTTCTCCATTGTCAAGTAAACTTGCATTCAAGTATAGACAATTGTTGGCTGGTGGAAGGTCCATGTCTTCTGATTGAAAGGCAATTTTGCTTCAAGTTTAGGAGTTGCTGGCTGGTTGGGTACAGCCTAGTCAATCCCCCTTACCAGAGGCATTGCCTGATACTACAGATGAAAATATCAGAGATGAAACACTCCATCTGATGGTCCAGTGAAGGCTCCCATGGTGTTGCTCCGTTCCATTGGTACACAAGGGGGGCAGCAACAGCGGTTTTGTCATGAATAGGAAGTTCTTTTTTTTTTTTGTCTGGCTTCCATTTCTTTGGCTTTGTCTGCAGCACATAGATCTCCTTGATCCCGTGAGTTCCACATCAGATAGGGGTTCCGATCTCCTGATTTCTGTTGCAAAGTGAGATAAAACCAATATCATTTATATCAAGTTTAATTATACAATGGTATTTGATTAAACATTGGAAAAGAAGAGGAAGTAAATTACTAGAGTCTTACATTATTACATTAGTCTTAAATTATTAGAATTGTCGTGAAAAGTACATGGTCTAATTAAAGCAGATGGCATACCTTTTCTCATACTGCTATTTATTAAATTAACTACATTATAATTAGCTGTGCTAGACGCTGAAGTCGTGTATGCACTTTTTGTCAAATTTTGACTTACTACTATTGGGTGGTTCTGTGTCACACATTTCATCTGAATACAATATTTTACGGTTATTTGAGGCAGTGAGAAGCAAAGGGATGTAAGTGGCAAAATTAAAATTTGGCAATAATCAGTACAAATAGTAGGTGAACATCACCTCTCTCTTGGGGTAAGAGATTGTACTTGCAGCCGTGGTAGATGCTGCTGTATAGTATGATTTAGGAAAAAAAAATTAATGGAAGCCTCCTAGGCAGTTATTTCTCAACTCTTTTTACGCAAAACTTTAAAATGTCCAGTAACATACTCAACTGCTGATACGGAGTTTGCGCTTAGCATGGCAGTATGTTGTCCCATTGTTCCTCAATACAGCTTCACAACACCGAAATTTCCCGTTTTCGAGACCTAGATTTTTTTAAAAAAAGATAGAGACCTGACCAGTGGCAATAATTTGAAATGCACTAACTTTTGCATAAATATCATTGATAAAGACTAGTTTGTCTTAGTTATGGATTCGATAAAAAAACGCAGTAGTTAAACAATTGGTTTGAAATTAGCACCAGAAACACTTCAACAAAATTCTTCCTCCATTCAAATTATTATTCAGTGCTTCATCTCAACTTTCTGTCATAATGCTTTTATTAAAATTTATAGCGTGAAGAAAATCATTGAGACGAAAGATCTGTTGCCATTTTTTCTTCTCCAATATGAACAAATAAAATTCTGGGTTTTGTTTTAAAGGCTTCTCCTGTAATCGCAGAATTTTAAATGTTTACCTTCTGCGTGTCATTTGACATAAATAATTTTCGAGGTGGACCGTGCAAAGCCGTTTTAAAATGTAATGTTTAAAAATTTGAGAGAAATGAACAATTTGCATACCTTTTTGTACAGGGCGAGGATTCATTAGGGGGACTTGGCAACCAACCTCCTCCTGAACCAGCAGTGAGTTACACACTGCTTACATAGTAATAAACTATGTACTATCACTCGTAGAACATTGAATTTCAATATTTTTTTTTTAAACAAGTTAACAGCATGTAGAATAAAAATTTTAAGAATTGATGGCATAAAAAGTTAAACCATAATGTTGAAACAAACTAAAAAAATAATATAATTCCTTCAAATTTAATGCATATTCAAAGCACAATAAAATTTCAGAATTTGCAATAGACTGTGAAAACTTTGATTTTGAGTTCATAATAGTAATCAAAACACTTGAAGCTTTGGAAGGAAAAATAAAGGGCACTCGCATTAGACAATTGATGCAATTATAACTTAAAAATCAATTTTATTGCTTTGTAATTAGTCAGAGATTTAAGCTTTCTCATTTTTAATTATTGTTATGTAGAACATGTGCATGATTTGTTTTTTTTTAATACTGGTAATTATTTTTATAGTCATCAAAAACTCACAATTACAAATTTCCAGACAATTAGTAGTAAGAAATTCTGAGGGACTTTATATCTGCAAGAAGCTTAGAGAAATCATTTATCATTTATTACTTTACTGTTCAATATAAACATGTTGCATTATAACTTAATAGAGGAGAAAAAACTTAATGTAAAATCTAAATGCAACCCTATTACAATGCTAATGAATAGTTTGGATTGGCACATAATAGTTCGGAATATGTATCCAACCTATTCAGATAATAATTAATATATTTTGTTTCTCAACATGTTTGGAATTGAAATAGGTTCAAATGTTAACTAGCTGTTAGCAATAGCTTATTGTCGATAACTTTTTTTGTTGTCACTTACAGTGGAACCATCTATAATAAAAAAAATTACTTAGCTACGATTGCTTCATAATAAAGAAGAGACTTATAAAATTAAGATTAGAAGTAAGACACATTAAAACGAAAATTATTCAAGAATTGAATGCATTGCCTGCTTATTACAGGAAAATTCTCAAAATATAGCACAATACAAAACCAATTCAAGTTGAGAATCAAGTTTCATAACAGTCCAGGAATAAACTCTAATTACACAGACAAACAATATAGAAAAGCATCAAAAGGTAGTACTATAATAAATTAAAACAAATTTAACAATGGACATCTTTCTGCATACAGGGAAAAAAATCTCAAGAATCAAAACAAATATACTAAACATGAAAAATCCTTGACATATAAGTACACTTGTAAAATGGGGCATTTGTTGTTGCTCACAGCAACAGCTGTTGTTGTTGCTACTTGTGCACACATATTTTTTACCTTGCACTTTTATTTAAAAATTAACGGTGCACTTTTATTTAAAAATTCAGTAATCATCCTTAAACCATGAAAATCAAACATGCAAATTATTTGTCTGAAAGTAATTCAAGAATTACAAGCATGATTGATAGATCTTTTAAAAATTGGTGATTCAATTTCGTTATTTTGAAATTTCAGAATTACATAATTCCTGCAAAAAGCAGAAACTGGCATGAAAAATGATTGCTTGAAACTGTTTTATCACTCAGGAAGTTAAGAATCTGAATAATATGAATGGATTTCAGTTTTACAATCATGATTCAGCCAACAAGTACCAGTATTTTAACAATGTTTAATGCATAAATCATTTTATTCTAGAAAATATACCATATTTTGCCAGTTTTAATTTGGAAATTTTACTCAAATGAAACAGATTTTTTAAACTTGTTTGGGACTTTGTATCAGCAAGAAGCTTTAGTTTTATCTACATTTCTATGTACAAGCAAAATTAGCTCAATGCACGCAGAAAATTTTTTCTGTGTTTACATTAAACCTTTAAAAGTCGCTTAGTAACCCATTTTAAAATAAATATTTGAAGCGTTCGTATTATCATCACATAAATTACGAAAAAATTATCTGACGTGTACATTTTTATGGACTTTCCAAAGATATGAAACACAAAACATTAATGGAAGAGAGCTTGTTCATGCAATTTATGGCTGTTGACTAACTTTCGAACACTCTGGAAAATGCCTAGTGATACAAATACGGAAAAAAAAATTCTAAATTTTAAGTCTCTAGCTCATCGGAGGGCAGGTTAAAAATCAATTACAAAATTCCACAGCAACAACCACACCACAAAAGTTATTAAAAACATGATAAAAATGCCCTTAACGTGCAGAAAACTAAGGTACTTGTTCATCATAGTAAAAATAACACGTAAACTGTATGTTTATTTAAAAATTACATAGCAATATTCACATTCAGGAACGAATGCGATGTTACCGGCAACAAACAAACACAAAAAAAATTAAACTATTACCTACATACTTCAAATTTCTCTTTCAATCGAATTGTGAATTGACCCCAATTCACAATCTTCTTTGCAGCTCGAACTTAAATGAAATTTTGGATAATTAACACTCTTAATTTAATTAATTGCACACACGCTACATACATACGTCCAACAGTCAGGAACTTTCAAAATGGTTCTACGACGTCATACATATCGATTACGATACGATAAAACATGTATATATGCGATACAGGCGCAATAGCGAGTGCTATTGGACCTTAAAATTTAAGGCGCAATAGCCACTTCGTTAGCGTGACAACAACGAGACTCGGTCACAGTTATAAATCGTTTCACTTCAGTTTTATTTTGCCCCTAAGCAGTTGATTAGTTGATTGGAGCACGTGATCATTAGCTGTCAAGTGATTAACTAACCGGTCGCTACCGGGACAGTATTCACATGACGTCACTGCGGGTAAAAACCCCTCACTGCAGTGCATTGTGGGAACTGTAGCAGACGAAATCC